>NC_072735.1:1686181-1912742 GCF_026930045.1 Uloborus diversus
AACGGAGGTAAAAACTTATAGTGTGACATAAGTCATAATCTTACAAAAACAAACTAAATCAGTGTAGTTTTTTAAATAAAAGAACTACACATTTAGTATTTAAGACACTTGTGGAAGAAAGAACAAACAAATTAATTTATTGTAAGAATGAAAGCTTTCACAGCCGGTGTCAATAATGTTGTAAGATTCCGGGCTGTTGCGCCGTGGTCTGAGTGTTGTTACAACACTGTTTTTACAACACTGCCTGAGTGTTGTTACAACACTAAGACCACGGCACTACAGCCCGGAATCTTACAACGTTATTAAATTAATTTATCATTTTAATAAAACATGTTATTAAACAACATCAACAGTCGCAGCAGGTAAGTACATGAGAACCAAACCATGCTGTGAACCAAAAAGATATTGAAAAAAAAAAATAGTTCTTATAAAAAATATTGACAAAATATTGTTAAATGAATTATTCCTTAGTTTTTACTATAAAAGGCATGTGACAGCAATGTTATGCTTTTTGAAAAATAACCCATATTTAAAAAAAAAAAGTTTGGCTTCTACTTATTATTATTTACGCGAGATTTTATTTTTTTATGAAATGAACGAAATGACTTTAGGAAGGACTTTGAAATAAATACATTATAGCATAAAATCATAACAACAGTTTTTGATGCATTTTTCCCTTTTGGGAGAATCAAAACATGAACATAAGAAGTAAAATGCGTTTCAGCGAATAGATGCCTTTCAAGCAACGGGGAGATATTTTTATGCTCTTCAAGCCTCTCTGAAATGCCCTCCCGAGTTAAAAGAAGTTCAATAATACTAAAAGGAACACGAAAATCGATAGCAAGGTAGATACTCGATGAAAACATTCCGAAGGATTTTTATAAGCTGCGTTTACCATTTCTCAACATTAAGATAAAGTACTCATAAAAATCACCTAACAGCAAAGAGAAAAATAAATATCAATTAGTTACCGTATTTTTTGTTTATGTTTTCATAAAAATATAATTAGATAACGTTGATATGTTGCTTCTTATTTGATATTTTTCCAATTTATTGCTGCTTATAACGCATTTTTGAGTCTGTCTTTAGTAGGAATAGTTGTTTTGTAACGGATCTGGTGCGATTTCCACTTTCTTGAAAGGACGACACAGTTCTTCAGCAAAAAAACACAGGAGCTTTATCTACACTATGTGCAGGAAAGATCGTTAACAACTGCTAAATTAATCATCAGCAATTAAGCAAATATCAATCAACACCGTAAGCTCAACGGTTACACACGTATTTACATTCAAATACGCAAAAATACAGCTCGAAAGGCTTCACAAGACAGAGCAATAATGCCCTCCAGGGTACCGCTGCAACGATTCTCAAGCAAAAACTAACTCGAGACTGACATTTATCATGCGTAACGGCTTTTATAGACATCGAAAATTTTCCACAATATTCCAAAAGATTCCAGAAAATCGTAGACCGTTATATTATTTCTTTTCATTCACAAATTTTATCATTCAGAAATGAAGGGACCGCATACTTCAGCCGAATATACGGGGGCTGCATATTCATTGCAAGAAACTATTTACAGGTTACGTTGCTACAATAATTTTAGATGAAAGATAATTTAGTAAACGCCTAATTTAGCCAGATTACGACAAATTAATCATAAAAATACTTACTATTTACAGAATTTGTAACAGTATTATAAGTAGGGGAATGTGGAGCAAAGTAAAACAGCAGAAAAAGTGAAATGGCTACATACTTACTCTTTGTATAGCGTTACCTTTCTGTTAACTGTGTATTAACACATTTAGTCTATTCCAGTCAATATTGCATACTCATATTGCAATATTTTGCTGCAGTCAAAAATTGTTTTTTATTATTAAATGAAAAAGTTCTTGTTATTAACATTTTTAAGTTTAATTGAGCCCTTATTATATTCGGCGGAGTATTTATTTTTTATATATTAAGCTTATTTTTATTTTAAATATTTTGTACAATAGAGAAGTTTTCAATTTTTCAATTTTATTTTTATATGATAGAGTTACATGTATGAACATCATAGGTGAAAATGAAAAACTTTTTGCGATACGATAAGTAGTTTTTTTTAAAATTATTTTTTAAAGTTTAAGCGATTGTGACTTCAAATGGCACAGGAAGTGACGTCATGCGCTCTTCCGCCGCGGGAGACGCCGAAGGACGTGCAGTTGGCTTCGAAGACGAAACGTAAGCCTTACCTCCTCGCATTTAACTCCTCGCTTTTCTGGAACATTAAACCTCTCATCCTCTCGGAAATATTCGAATACCATCATTGATGTTACTTGAGAAAGATTATTAGATTGTGCTTTAACGAATCCGGCCTCCATAGTGTGTTCAAAAGGATTATTGAATTTCTAAAAAATAAAAATATCAGCGCGCTCAAAATGTCCGTAGCGAAAACAATTGATCTTCGGCAGAAGGCTGCCCATTGGTGCTCTGTGACGTAAGCTCGTGACGTTTCAGAAGAGCGCACTTTTGCGCGTGGTTTTTTAAAAATTCATTAAAAATCATTCACGGTGTTTTAAAAATTCAGCGATGGTGAATTTTTTAGTTTTTAAGGTCAATTAACAATGTCCAATAGTCAAAATATGAACATTTAATAGGTTGCAACTTCCCTATTAGTGAATTGCATGCTGGGAAAAGTGCATGGGAAAAAGTTTAGCAGTTCATTTCGTTTACGTATTCAATCACATATTTCTTCATTTATTAAATAATTTATTTTCGTTCTTTCATTTAACAATTCGCTCTCATTTATTTTTTTTTTCATTCACTATTTTATTCAATCTTTTATTTTTCTCATGTATTAATTTATTAATTTATTTATTTATTCGTTTAATGTTTTATTTCATATTCATTTAATCTTTTACTTGCTCATTCATTTAATTAAAATATTTTGAAGAAACAAAAAGAAAATATTTCTTTAGAAATAGATCCTATTTTTCACTTTGTTTCACGAAACAAGAAGTTCTGTCTAGAACTAAACGAGCCTACTTTTCCGTATACTCATACTACTTTCTAGTAGATGATCAATATTCTCAAAAATAGCTAAAATCGCAAATTGTTTCGAACATATTTTTTAAATATTTTAAGCTGATTTCTAGGAATAAAATATTCCTCACTCATCTAAAAAATTAGATGCGTAAAAAATAAATAAATAAATAAATAAACGAACAAATAAAATAGTAGCACCTTTTACACAAAGCAGCTGATACACTTTTCCATTAAAAAAAAATTCTTTAACAGCTTTCAAAACGAAAAAATAATAATTAAAATTAATAAGCTCATTAAAATAAATATAAAAAAAAATCGTTTATTTTCCTTCGGTTGCCAAAAATAATTTTTTTAATTAATTAATGCATTTACCAAAATAAATAAAAACAATAAAATGTCAACTTAAAGAAATAATTTGCACTGTCAAAAAAAAAAAAAAAAGGTTAGAATCGGACTATTTACTCAAAAGTTATTAGGAAGGAACCGACAGACAGACAGACATTTTTCCCCATCTCAATACCCTACTTTTCAATTTTTAATTTTTCAATATTTATTTAATTATTTTTTTTTATTTTTGACTTTTTTTGTTTTTTGTAATATTTTCAATATGAATTAAGCCTTCTTTTATGCTTTTTTCGTCTTTCTCTGCCTTTTACTGGGAAAGTAGGCTAAAAAGGTGAACATTTTCCTCTTTACTTTGAAGGTGCAAATTTAAAGAACAAAAATCTAAAATAATGTTTCAACTGCAGTTTTATTATAAAACACATCGTTTTTTTCATGCACTGTAATTTACAAAAGAAATGTCCAAGTTGTTCATTTTTAAAACAATAAGTTATCTGAAATAATTTACTTTGCCCCACATTTCCCTATATGACATCATGATAGTGGAATGTTTCGTGCCGTCTTACAGTTGGAAATTAAAACAGCTTACCTTATGCTTTCTTCTTTTGAATAAAGGTCTAAGTTTTCATAATTAATTAGTCCATACCTTTCTCATATTTTTTTCTAGTTGTTGAACTAATAATTATTTCTTTTCTAGATCATCTCGGGTATTTTATTTTGATTCTACTATTTTCACTAACTACGGTCACATTAGTACTTTAAACGCGGGAAAACTCAAGGTACAATCTCCAATCTTATCCTTCGATGCAATACTTTAGATTTACAAATGAAACAGCATATTGAGTCAAAAAATTACAAGTGGACTAAGTACAGTTGAAATTGTCTGATGATATAATACTTTTACTCTGAAATTTATTCAGATTTTGTTACTTTTCGTTTTAGGTTTTATAGCTGTACGTTGTTCCGTGATTAAGAAAATCTTTTGAAATATATATAAATTTTAAAGACATGGAGTTATTTCAATGGTATGTAAGTAGTTTCATGTGAGTAGTTTCAAATAGTATATCTATTAGTTTCTGAATTGAGGGTCGTAGTGGCCTGATCGGTAGGGCATTGGACTTGTGACCGGAGGGTCCCGGGATCAATCCCATCAGGTTGAAGATCCACTGTCTTCTTTAATGGTGACTGGGAAACGTTAAATATGCTCGTGGTCACAAAGTCCTCCAAGTCAAACGATACCTCTGGGGGTGCTGGACCAGGGATTGCTCAGCTTCTGGTCTGGATCAAAAAATCAGAGCTATCTTCAGGGTCCTGTCCAACTGGTTAAACCACAAATAGTGGTAGTTTGTGAATTAAAAATAAAATACTCAGCAAGAAAAAAGTGACTATATCGAAGTACTAGAAGAAAAACTGGTAAAGACACAGAGATCGAGAAAAAGAATGAATGAAGAACAAAACATTTGTTTCTTTGTTGAAAAAAAAATTAAGAAATACTCTGAAATTTTTTCAAAAAAGCCTTTTGCCCGTCGAAACAAAGAATAAATTATCATTCGTCCAAAGAAAAATAATGTGGAAGGTTCAAAGCAACCATTCATTTGTCATATACCTGTTTTAACCATGCAAAACACTGACGCAATATGTAAAATTTGTATTTCTATGTTTTCATACTACTGGCTAAAAATGGAAGCACCATTCAACAAATATTTAATTATATATAATTAAAACTATTCCGGTTCCATACTCAACTTTTAAACAAGTGTTTAAAAGTAAAGCCTCCAGCAGTTTCCGCACTCAACTAATGGAATGGGTATCTAACAAAAAACGGAAGGACCTCAACCCAAATAGTATTCTCGACTGGCCACGTCAGGAAGCAGTTACTGTTTTCCGACTTATCGTTGGACATGACTGTCCTGCTGCCCACTTACACAGGATCAACCCGGTCCCTGATCCTTATTGTCCCCTTTGCCGAAGTCAGCTGATTGCAGATGGCCGCCATCTTCATCAGACCTCTGAGTTCTCCATGGATCATCAGTTGCAGAGCTATACTGGGAAGCGAGAAGAAGAATGGAAATGACTATTTTTATGTTCATATTCTTGTTCATCAGTTTTGTATTTTTTTCCTTTTGTCAAACCCCACTGCTGTTTGATCCGTAATTTTTTTTTATACCATAAACTGCATTTTGCATTAAAAAAGTTAAACATTTTGCAAGAAAAAGTAAATTATATAATTTTCTTTACTAATAATAAAGCTGAAAGTCTCTCTGTCTGGATGTCCGGAGGATGTCTGGATGTCTGGATCTCTGTGACGCGGATAGTGCCTAGACCGTTCGGCCGATTTTCATGAAATTTGTCACAAAGTTAGTATGTAGCATGGAAGTGTGCACCTCGAACCAATTTTTCGAAAATTCGACGTGGTTCTTTTTCTATTCGAATTTTAAGAACAAACTTATCATAAGATGGACGAGTAAATTACGAAATTATCATAACGTGGAACCGTAACATGGGCACAAGCCAATTGGCGAGATACGAAATTATCATAACGTGGAACGATTATCATAACGTACAAGCCAATTGGCGAGAAAATTCACCATACATTACTTGTAAATATACAGGCGAACCAAAAGACCTTTTAATTTTTCCGTTACGGGCAAAGCCGTGCGGGTACCACTAGTATAAAATAAAAGTTTTAAAAAATATATTAACCATGTAACGAAACAACATTATACTTTCCCATTAGACAGATTTCTTATGCATCAGCTTTCAATAAAATGTCTGTTAAAAAAGTTTTTTAGCTGTATTAATTCAACATATTCAACATAAACAGTTGTTCGAGTAGAGAAATCACCTAACGATCATTTTAATATTTGGAAAACACTTGTAGGTATTAGGACCAAAGTGATCATTGGAAGCAAAAAGCAAAACCTACTACAACGTATACAACTAATACAGCTATTTTAAAAAGACAAGTGACATATACTAAGTCTTAATTGGAGGAGGAATTAACAATATTTTATAACCTTTCAAGGAATTTTTCTAAAAAGTTTGTTTTAACAAATTCATTGTTCTTTAAGTTAATATTTGTTTGAGTTTTAATTATCTTTATCTCTACTAATAATAAAGCTGAAAGTCTCTCTGTCTGGATTTCTGTCTGGATTTCTTTCCGGATTTCTGTCTGGATCTCTGTGACGCGCATAGCGACTAGATCAATCTGATTTTCATGAACTTTGGTACAAAGTTAGTTTGTAGCATGGGGGTGTGCACCGCGAAGCGAATTTTTCAAAAATTCGATTTTGTTCTTTTTTTTTCCAATTTTAAGAATTTTTTTCCAAGAAAATTATCATTAAAGGGACGAGCAAACGTGAACGAACAAATTACCGTAACATGGACGAGCAAATTAACATAGCCAATTGGCGAGAAATTCATCATCCATTATTTGTAAACATACAGGCGAACTAAATGACCTTTTAATTTTATACTACTGGCAAAGCCGTGCGGGTACCACTAATTAATAATAAAAGCTGAAAGTCTGTCTCTGTCTGGATGTCTTGATGTTTGTGATGTGCATAGCACCTAGACCATTCAGTCGATTTTTCTTGAAATTCGGCATAAAATTAGTTTGTAGCATGCGGGTGAGCACCTCGAAGCGATTTTTAGAAAATTCGATTTTATACTTTTCTATTTCAATTTAAAGAACATTTTACTGAGAAAATTATCATAACATTGACGAGCAAATTATCAGAACGTGAACGAGCAAATTACCATAACATGTGCGAGCAAATTAACATAGCAAATTGGCGTTAAATTCATTAACCAATATTTATAAATGTACAGGCGAACCAAATGACCTCTTAATTTTCTACTTCGGGCAAAGTCGTGCGAAGACCACTAGTGATAAATAAAGCATGTTGTTTTTAAAAGCTAATAGGAAAATTATTTTTTAGCTGAAACTCTTGTAAATTGTTTTACTTGCGTCTCTTTTTTTAGAGTTCAAGGAAATCAGAAAGCTGAAAAATAAAATAACAACCACCCCGTGTACTTTCTTCATTCTTTCACACAACAGCTGAAAAAGGATCTCTAGAAAGTGTTATTGCTTCCCAATTTCTATGAAATGCTTGTTCGGATATATTTCATTATTTTTTTCCTTTATAATCAGAAAGAAGTCCGTTATTTTATTTCGAAGGGGTTTATTTCTGTGTTAAGTAAAAGTTACAGTCCTTATAAGTAAAGCGAAGTAAAATATAGTGAATAAAGAAAAATAAGCTCGTAATACTCATATTAATTTTTTGTGTGCCTATATACATTTGATAGATTAATGATAAATATATATAGAATTCCAAAAGATATTTCAAATTATATTTTGTAAAAGTGGACAAGTTTTACTTTTTCACAGAAACTATACAGTGTTTTGCTTACCAGGCTTGCAATTTGTGTTCTTCTTAGCCTCTGAAACATAATTAAATTTCCAAAAAGAGCTATAGATCATACAAGTCTTCAATTTGCAAAATTTGAACACGTTAAAATATGCATAGCTACTTAATTTTTTTTGCAGACTTTCATTTCAAACAACATTTTTTTGTAAAAAAAAAAAAAAAAAAAAAAAAAAAAAAAAAAAAAAAACTGTAGGTGAATGCTTAAGGTTTAACCCAGAGAATTTTCAGACGTAAAATTTTCTTGAGTAGCTGTCGAAGGATTTTCTTGAGTGATAATCGAAGCAATTTGAGAGTGGTTAAAGCATCGATAAGTAAATTTGTTGGGATATATTGACCGCAAATAGTTGCTTCTATTTGAATGCTTAACATTTTTTTTTTCAAAAACTCATCTTTATGTGCATTTAAAACATTGTAGAATTCGACGCATGTTTTCAGTTTCCTGTCAAAAAGAAAAAGTCATTTAAGTCACAATTTTTCCTATTATTTTTACAACTTTTCTGATGTTAAAACGCATAACTTTTAAACTGAAATAATTCGTTTTCAGTTAAAAAGTTCCTCCGTTTACACCGTGTCCACGATGCCTCAGTTTTCAGCACGTAAAACTTTATGATTCTTTTTTTTTTCCCTTCGAATATTTCTTTAAGGAATCAATGATACTTTTATTCAAATAACTTTTCCTATTATATTTGTAACAAATTCTGTAAAGAATTCAAAATTTTATGATATTTTTAACTGATATTTATGAATTAGGTGCACGTTGAATTTTCCTCAGCTATCCAAAAACACAATAATCAATGCTATACAATCAAATGCCCTTCGCTGCCTTCAAGGCTTTTTAGAATAGGATAAACTTTACATATGTAGCAATTATAGCAATTTTGCTATTACGCGCAACGAATCAACCTGGCAGAGCATCCATTTCCACCTTCCTTGATCACTCTGAATCAAATACTTCCCTAACAACTTCCTACGCAATTAAATTCCTCTCCAAACGAAGGCCCCATTTATCCAGCGTTCAAATATCCCACTCAATCCAGCTAATTGAGTCATTAAAGCATTAAGCGGACTCAAGACAAGGAGATCCCACAAACCCGGAATTATATCTGTGTCTCTTCTCTTTCTGTAAATCATCTCAAGTTGGAAGGCGCACTGTGCAATTACGCCTGTATATCGTTGTATTTAAAGAAGAGGTGCGACAGCGGTATTGGGGATCGGTTACGTTCCAAACATTTTTTGGAGACTACTTCATGAAAAAATGGAGAAATATTCAGGTGGGCTGTAAGCTAGCAATGCAGAGTAAATGTTTATGTAGAGCGATAAATTCATCAATGCTTCAGAAAATATCTGTAAAAAATTAAATGGTAAATAAAGAAAACTGAGATTCAAGTCACAAAAAAAAAAAACTTTAGGAATCAACAATAGCTGCAGTTATATTTTTCCACAAAATGTAAAAATAATTAAAATTCTATAATTCAAAATTATCTGTCAATAAATGTAAACTAGATTTCAAATATCCCACTCAATCCAGCTAATTGAGTCATTAAAGCATTAAGCGGACTCAAGACAAGGAGATCCCACAAACCCGGAATTATATCTGCGTCTCTTCTCTTTCTGTAAATCACCTCAAGTTGGAAGGCGCACTGTGCAATTACGCCTATATTTCGTTGTATTTAAAGAAGAGGTGCGACAACGTAACTGGGTATCGGTTACGCTCCAAACATTTTTTTGGAGACTACTTCATGAAAAAATGGAGAAATATTCATGTGGGCAGTAAGCTGGGAATGCAGAGTAAATGTTCATGTAAAGCGATAAACTCATTAATGTTTCAGAAAATATCTGTAAAAAATTAAATGGTAAATAAAGAAAACTGAGATTCAAGTCACAAAAAAAAAAAAAAAAAACCTTTAGGAATCAACAATAGCTGCAGTTATATTTTTCCACAAAATATAAAAATAATTAAAATTCTATAATTCAAAATTATCTGTCAATAAATGTAAACTAGATTTCAAATATCCCACTCAATCCAGCTAATTGAGTCATTAAAGCATTAAGCGGACTCAAGACAAGGAGATCCCACAAACCCGGAATTATATCTGTGTCTCTTCTCTTTCTGTAAATCACCTCAAGTTGGAAGGCGCACTGTGCAATTACGCCTATATTTCGTTGTATTTAAAGAAGAGGTTCGACAACGGTATTGGGGATCGGTTACGCTCCAAACATTTTTTGGAGACTACTTCATGAAGAAATGGAGAAATATTCTTGTGGACAGTAAGCTAGGAATGCAGAGTAAATGTTTATGTAAAGTGATAAATTCATCAATGCTTCAGAAAATATCTGTAAAAAATGAAGAGGAAAATTAAGAAATCTGAGGTTCAAGTCACAAAAAAAAAAAAAAAAATCCTTTAGGAATCAACAATAGTAAAAGTTATATTTTTCCACAAAATATAAAGATAATTAAAACTCTATAATTCAAAATTATCTGTCGATAAATCTAAACTAGATTTTTTAATTAACATAATACCCGAAAAATTGTTATTTTTTTTTTTTTAATTTTGTAACCTACAGTGTTGGAAACATTGTACGTATAAAATAGCCACAAATGTTTTATACACTAAAGATGCGCGGAGAAAGAAATCTGAAGAAATGTGAAACCTTCCTGAAATACTTTTTTTTCTGGTACGATAATTTTATACAATTCCGGAAAAAAACTTTATATATATATATATATATATATATATATATATATATATATGTATGTATGAAGCAAAAAATATATTATTTTTAATCAGAATCAGTTTTAATGTTACTTCAAGTAAATTTTATATGCCTGCTCAATATAGCAGGAATTTTATAGACATTCTCCTATATAGTGTGAACAACTACCGAAACGATTTTGCCTAACGAATGTAACGTACTGTTCAGCTGATCATACAGTGCTGGCCAAATTGTTAGACTAAGCCTGTTTTAGAAGCAAATTCTTTATTGATTAATAGACACATTAACGAACAGTGAAATAATTATCTAATATTTAGTATGCATTCCCTTGTTCTTGGTGAGCATTTTAAGTCTTTTTCGCACATACTTTTCACAAGGTTTACACCATTTCTGAACTTTTTAAAAAAGGAGGTAAAAAATTGTTTATACTCACTATTATATATACTCACATACACAAACTCACTAATTACCTAAAACTAACTTTAAATATAACAGAACACAATAATAAAAAGAGCTAGTGAACTGTTTAAGCTGATTGAGGTTATGTTCCTGGTAGGTAGATAAACAAAGAACATAAACAGAGCAGACAGTGCTGCCACCTGCAAATATTAAATTATGCTAAAATAACGTAATAATCAGTGTACAGTATGTACTGTACTTTAACAGTAAAATAAATAGTATTTTAGTACAAATAGTGTACAAAAAAAACTCTTTAGTCTAATAATTTGGCCAGCACTGTAAAAGCATTATATTCTGTGAGTATGAAAGAAATTATTAAAATAAAACTTCCATACACGCAAATCTTATTTACGAAAGGTACTTAATAAAAATTGTTATTGTTGAGGCTGTATTATTGTTGATTTGACTTGTGGCAGGAGCTGTATTCACTACTTCATTGGGAATTCGGTACGGCTTTCTAAATTTGCATTTTATTATTTTAAAATAATTTAATTTTGCAAAAGAATGCATCAAAACTTAAACGTTTCAAGACTTGCCGGGTGTTCTAAAAAAAAAAAAATCCTATTTTAATTTTCGTTGCTATGCATGATTGACAAAAAGTACGGTGAAGAAATACATCTGAAAAATGGGTCTAAGAAATAGTAAATAGAAACACACATTCTGAAAACAATTAAGAATATTTAGCAATATTCTCTTAAAGTTCTACTAGAGCTGCTGGCTTATTTTCAATCCAAGAAACCATTTAAAGATCGCCGTATGTAAATTTCAAAAGCACAATAATTTTATTGTCTTTAATACTTCAGTTTTCAAAACCAAGAAGGAAAAAAAAACCTGATTTAAAGTAGGAGTATGCATCTTTTAAAATGCTCCTGACTTTTGCTTGACAACAAAACTAGTTTTTTCGAGAAATGCAGACAAAACAAGAAGTCCGTCTAGAACTATACGAGCCTACTTTCCCGTATACCCATACTACTTTCCAGTACCTGATCAATATTCTCAAAAATGGTTAAAATCGCAAATTGTTTCAAACATATTTTTAAAATATTTTAAGCTAATTTCTAGGAATCAAATATTCCTGTAAAAAAAAAGCAGCACCTTTTAAACAAAGCAGCTAATACATTTTTTTTATTAAAAAAAATTCTTTAACAGCTTTCAAATCGAAAAAAATAATAATTAAAATTAATAAGTTCATTAAAATAAATACATCGTATCAAAAAAAAAATCGTTTCTTTTTCCCCTGTTGCCAAAAATGATTTTCAAATGAATTAATGCACTTACCAAAATAAATAAAAACAATAAAATGTCAACTTAAAGAAATACTTTTCATTGTCAAAAAATAATAATAAATCGTCTGCGCATATCTTTATGTAGAAACATAAGATACGTCAAGAGCTATTTCCAACAAAATTTGTTTGAAAAAAATCCGCCTTCAAGTACGGAATCTGCATTAACTTTCAGTTTCCCCGTAGGCGCTAATTTTAAGGGATTTGAACTGTTCAAAATTGAACGGAAAATTGTTCAAATCAAAAAAATATTTTATATACAAGTTTTTCATCAAAATCTTTTTCCTACAAAGTTTGTTTGAAGCAAATTCGCCTCACAGTTCGGAATTGCCTTGAATTTCCCCGTAGGCGCTAATGTTAAGTTTTTCGAACTGTTCAAAATTGAACCAAAAATAGTTCAAATCAAAAAGTGAGATATGGGAATGAGGTGTCCTTGCCGAGATCTTTCGAACAAAAAAAAAGTTTGTTCGAATCGGACTATTCATTCAAAAGTTATTAGGGGGAGGGGGACAGACAGACAGACCCACAGACATTTTCCCCCATCTCAATACCCTACTTTCCAATTTTTAATTTTTCGATATTTATTTAATTATTTTATTTATTTTTGCCTTTTTTTTTTTTTTCGCGATATTTTTAAGATGCATTAAGTCTTCTTTCATGCTTTTTTCTTCTTTTTCTGACTTTTACTGGGAAAGTAGGCTAAAAAAGGGGACTAAATATACTTAAAATTTAATCCTACGAGAGTGTAACATAATATTTCTTCATCCATGCTTTATATAGCACGCACTTGCTTATTTATTGAAATTAATCGCTTTAAATACATTAAATACCTTCTATCGACTTGTCTACAAGAACAATACGGATTTAAACTAAATTTCCTCAAACACAGCCCCCTAATCTACTTTTACCACATCCTAAATTTTGATCGCGTTTACCAAAGTCATAAGTTTTAGAAGGGCTCTTGTCTTTATAGGCTCTAAAATAAAGTATTTACTACTTAAATTGATTTTTAACGATTTTCTTTCGCTATTCAAGTTGCACACTTGAGTCTTAACGGTTGCATTAAACTTGGATTTTATATTGCATTTAACGCGAAAAGTACAGGTTTTGATTTAATCTTTGTAAGCTGTATCACGAGATATGTTTATATAGATAAATAAAATGTAAAACGATTTTACATTTAAAGTAAACTGGAACACTAAGTTTAAATTGAAAAAAGTACTTTTTGTTTCTTGATAAAATATTTCCCTGATTACAACACATTTTAAGAATTTCTTTTTACTTAAAAAGTAAATATTTGAGTTTTTATCCTCCGAATTGTCTCAGGTAAGTAGGAATGGTAAAAGAAAAATTTCACTGTGCCAAATTTATATGATTTCGCCCCTTTTGGATGAATTAAAATATAAAATTTTGTTCATTACATCCAAACAGAGGAGTAGCGAAGGGAGATTTGGGGGATCCAATCCTCAGAGCACTTAGTATTAACACTACTGCCAATCCTACTACAACACTTAAAATGCATTTAGAAAGTGTTGTCACAGCTTTCCCAGAAGGAAATTTCTGGATGGGATAGCACATTTAAGACACTTGCCCTTTTAGAGTAGTTGGGCGTGAAAAATATTATTTAATATCTGTTTGTTAGCATTAGAAATGGGAACGGTCTGAAAAAACGGAAAGAGTAGGAAAAATGTCGTTTTTCCGTTTTTTTCCTGAAAAGATTATTTTCCTCTCGGTGAAAAGTGGAAAATTTTAATATTTCTGGCCCAAAAACATGTATTCAGAAATTTACAATATTGAATTTTCAATGCTTTTTTCGGTTTAAAAAGTTTTATTTTGTTTTCAGTATCTTACATGAAAACACTAAATTAGACAATACTAGCTGCACGAAAATTTAATTTCACTGTACATCAAAGTAGTACCTCTCTTGATTTTCTCACTAAAGCTGTTGTGTATACACTGGGAAGAATAAGTACATCAGTATTATTAATTGATGGAAATGTTTTTGTGAAAAATTTAATAAATTTACACATGTGTGCTTTCCGCGTGGGACTCTAATGTGAAAGAAAAGAGATTTTCTGTTCAAAATCTTACTATTTCAAAAAAAAAAAAAGGAAAAAAAAGAGAACAATTTTATTAAAAAAAAAAAATATTGAACTATTTTCAAAGATAACATTTCATTGAAAATTAACGTTGAATGATTTTTGGACTTATAAAACTTAGAAAGCTTCGTGTTATTTTTTATTTTTTATTATTTTTAATTTTGAGTATATTTTTGATAAAAAGAAATAATTATATGGATTGAGTACATATAATAATGGGGTACCAAATTAATAATAGTATCACTCTAAACTGAAAAAAAACAATAATAATAAGAAAGCTGCAAATGATTCTATAAATGCATTAATAATTGACAATCGCAAAAATGCAGGAACATTCTAAGGATAACTATAACATTAGTGCTGTTTTCAGAAACAGAAAATAATTTTATTTGTGCCCCTTTATGCTCCTGGCATGGAGTACAACGGTGTGGTGAGGACAAACGAGCTGATGTGTGCATCACATGACTTCCTTTTACTCCAATTTAATGTCATTTCCCCATTACTGGCAATTTTAATGTGATTAAATAGTTTACTCTCTAAATATCACCAACAGTGGCCAAATTGAAACAGATAAAACAAATCCGCCAAATTTACCGCCAAGTTGGCGATAAAACATGGAGACCAAAAGATTGGCGATAGATCGCCAAGTGTCCGCCAAATTATAACACTACTTGATTTTACATCGAAATTAACAATGATTTCCCCCCAAAAAGGGGCAAAAGACCCCTTTAGAATCACCCTAATGCAACCAAAAGGGAAGGTGCACAACTGGACCCCACTAAGAGTCTACGTACCTAATTTCAACTTTCTAGGATTAACCGTTCTTGAGTTATGCGACATACATACGTACATACAGAAGCCCGAGAAAATTCGTTATAATTAACTCGGGAATTGTCATTATGGGTATTTCACGTGTCTATACGTTCTTAGGCACTTATCCTCGTGTGGTCGGGTTGAAAAAAAAACTCAATATTCATTCGGGGGTGAGTGAAATGGAAATTAAGATCGATTTTTGAGTAAAATTTTTTTCATGAATAAAATACTTCCTTTTTTGTAAAAGGAAGTAAAAATGATTAAAAAAAATTAATCAAGTGAAAATGCGGGGAAAAAAGTATCTTCCATATTAGTTTAGTTTGCGGAACATAAAGTTCACATTGACTCGCGTTTCATATACTTTTTTTCACTGCAGTATAAACATTAAAAATCAGAACAATCATAAGAAATATTCTGCTCAGTTTATGAGTTCTTTTTTCAGATCTTTCTTCTCAGCTTTCTTCGGGCACTTTCTTTTGGTTTTTTTCACGTTTAATTGCGTTGGCTTTCTCGAATAATTTCATCTGTGCTCGTTTTAATTTGCCAAACCTTTCTTACCTCTAATTACAGGCATACAAATTGTTACTTGTATTCTAAGTTAACGTGAAGACCATTGTATTTCCGTCCTTTCTGTCCTTTTATTTAAAGTTTTACACGAAATTGAGATTAAAATTTTCTTCGTAACTGAACACTTCGTATAGTATCTTCTTTTTACTGCAGAGCAGACAGGATTCAGCCGCTATAGAGTTAAGTTGATACAGGGACTTTAATTTTCCAATGCGTGTGTGCCCAGAACTGATAGTTTTATGAAGAAGCAGCCGACTTATAGGTATTCATTCAACATAAGTACGCGGACGAAACCGTCTTTCTTTTTCTTTTGTTTAAAAGTACTTGTAAAAAAATTGTAGAAAAGTAAATTTTAATGATTTCCTTTCAACTGTTATATAAGGTGTTAAGTAATTTGGTCATATTAAGTAAGATACTAAGATTTTTTTTTTCATTTTCGAGCAATGTAAGCAATGACAAAAAAAAAAAAAAAAAAAAAAAAAACGAAACTCAAACAAAGGAAATTTCTTTATATTAATTGAAACATCGTATTACGTAGAATATAGCAGATATGTCTGTTAACTGTAGCACTTATAATTATGCTTCTACTAACTGTAAAGTAAATTTACTTTTATGAACTAACTAGAATCGAGACTTCAAACATCTTGCGAGATTTTTCTTTTGCAATAACTCTTAAACATCATTTTTTAATTTTTTTTTCATTTCGTTCAGTTTATTACGACAGTATAACAGTTTGTTCATTGGGGCATCAACTTGAATCACTTTGAGTATACACTTCGAAGAAAAAATGAAATATTTTTTTTGCAAGCAAAACGTTATGTTGACAAAGGTATTGATATCATTATTCAACAGGAAAATAGCAATGGTATTGCATTAAATATTATTTTTGTACGTAGCATTAACAACAAACATTCGAAAAATGTTTATCAACTATACCCCGTTTCCCTAACAGTTATGTTGAATGTCACTTTAAAACAGATAGAATTCACTAAATTGTTGTATACTGTTCTTAATTGTAGAATGGAATTTTAATTGTTGACCTGGGTTTTTTTTATCGCATTTGTTTTTTGGCATTAATAACAACAGTTTATATTGTAAAGTGCAGTAAAGCTGTCTTTGCGATTCTAAAAATGAGTATTATTTCCATATAGGTAATCTTTTTGTGCGCACTGTGGATGCTCGACTTCAAAGAACGACTGGACATGACTGGGACTGCGACATGACATAACCACAATTGAGTAATACATTTTGAAGTAGAATAAGTTTCGTAGCGTCAATTTCATGTTTTTTTTAAAACACATTAGCTGTTTCTGCATAAAGTGAAATTTTTAATCAACATAGATATATTTAATGTATCAGCACTGTTTAATAGAACGACGCTGGTTCCGTCATACTGAACATACCGCCGAAACACGGGTCAGCAGAAATCTCTAATTTGTGCTGTTTGATGTTGTTATTTCGTATTTTACTTTTAATGCGCGAATGTATTTATTTAACTTATGCATGAAGTATTTTACAGAAATTTACCTTTTCTTTTTATCAAATGAGAATTTTTTAAAACAACCTATCACATTTTCCAGAGTCAGACAACATGTTTAAACAATGTAACTCGGCTTACGCGAAATGCCAAAACTTCATCAATTTGTTCATATTAAATATTATTTGTAACAACTGTGATTAAGTAAAATGAGGAAGTAAAAAAGGCTATGCGTACTTTAAAACGTATGCGTTATACATATTGTATTACATTAGCTCACATTTATAATATCTACCTTTAAACAAATTGATAGTGCTTTTTCTAGCTATAGTCACCATTATTTTTAATGAATTACCCGAAAAGCATTGTTAAATTTATAACAAACGCTGGCATGATAGATAATACGAATTTTTTTTTCTTTTGTAAAGCAGGAAAGCTTAACTGGTTAACGACGTGAAAAATGCTTCCTCAATTGTCAAATTTATTAAGAACTGTAAAATTACACATTTTCGCAAGCCGCAACTTCCGCGAAAATGAAAATATTGGTGATTTTGCGAGCTGAAAATTTCGCGAATATTATATGATCCAAACAAATGATGCCATAATTGTACTATTATTATTTTTTTAAGTGTACATTTCGCGACTACGATGGGCTCGCGAAAATCTCGAAATTTAAAGCCTCGCGAAAGTAAGTGCATTTACATTAAGAAGAATTTTTAGAGAATGAGTAAACAAGATTTTAGTTCAACAAGATAATATGTTTTACACAAAGGTAGACAATTTTTAACATAAAATCATCTAAGCAAAATGTTCGTTAAAACTAAATAAAACAAATGATTACACGATACGGTGAAATTCTACTTCTGTGTAATTGGAATTCTTGGAGCAAAAATGAGTTTTTAAATTGAAAACATCGGGAACAAAGTAATTAGTAATAATTTCTCATTATCTTGCTACAATTGGAACAAGGTATTTAGAGAATTTTTGTTCAATCGATTTCAAATTAAGCGTATGCATTAATAAAAGCAAAGTACCTCAACTTAATTACATGTTTATATTACAGTGTGACAAAGTGTCCTCATTCTTAATAAGGATCCATTAAAATAAGAGGCTTTAGCTCCTTTAACAACTTAAAAAAATATATATATATTTCCAGAAACTGATAAATTTCCATAGCCTTTTAATAGACTTCATGTCATGAATTCCTTTTTGAATGAATAAATATTTCAAAATTTGAAAAAGAGTTTTGTAAATCTGAAAATGACGTAGATTAAGAGAAATGAGGTTCTGTAAAGTCTGTTAATGTTCCTAATAATGTTGTAGGATAAATGAAGATTTAAAAAACCGAGTATGTAGGAAAATAGCGTCATTATGAGCGGGAAGTAATCACAAAGAAAGAACGCTGATTGCAAAGGAAATACGTGGCTCAAATGATACTTGGTGTTTTGATAAAATGATATTTACAGCATACAACATAAAATGTAATAATGAAAAAGAATACTTGATTGCTATAACGTTTACAGACTTGAAATAAAAAACAAAAATTTGATTTTTGACAGCTTTACATCAAATTTGCTTTTTGAAATCATGAATTGCGATAGGACCTTACTAGTTGCGTGTCTTGATTCTACAAATGAATCCTATTGTAATCATAATAGCGAAAAGCATAATTTTAAATTGAAACTTAGTGTGTGTGTGTGTGTGTGTGTGTGTGTGTATGTGTATGCTGTAGCACCATAAGAATTTGTGTGATAAGCATATACAATTAGAATCAAAGGAATATCAGCAACGAAAGTGAAAACACTGAGCAATAGTCATTGCTTATACAAACCAGCTGATGTGTACCTCACATGACTTCCTTTTATTCCAATTTAATGTATATTTCCCATTATTGGTAATTTTAATGTGATTCAATAGTTCACTCTCTATATATCACCAACAGTGGCTAAATTAAAACCAGTTTTTAAAAAAAATCGCTGAATTTGTCGCCAAGTTTGCGACAAAACTTGGCGACTAAAAGACTGGCCAAATGTCAGCCAAATTGTAATACCACTTGAGTCTACATCGAAATTAATAATTATTTCCCCCCCAAAAAGGGCAAAAGACTCCCTTAGAAACACCCGAATGCAACCAAAAGGGGAGGTGCACAACTAGACTCCACTAGGAGTCTACGTACCAAATTTCAACTTTCTAGGACATACCGTTCTTGAGTTATACGACATACATATGCATATACGCACATATGCACATATGCACATACATACGTACATACAGACAACACAAGAAAACTCGTTGTAACTAACTCAGGAATCGTCAAAATGGATATTTCGCGTGTCTATACGTTCTTAGGCATTTATCCACGTGTAGTCGAGTCGAAAAAAAAAAGCTCAACATTCATTCAGGGGTGAGCAAAATGGAAATTACGGTGGATTTTTGAGTGAAAATTATTTCGCGAATACAATATTTCCTCTTTTGTAAAAGAAAGTAATATATATATATATATATATATATATATATATATATATATATATATATATATATATATATATATATATATATATATATATATATATATATATATATATATATATATATATATATATATATACATATATATATATATATATATATATATATATATATAATCTTTCCTAACGTTTACAAACACTTGGCGACATATCGCCAAGCTTTTGGTCGCCAAGTTTTTCGCGAACTTGCTGACAAATTTAGTGGGTTTTTTTTAATCTATAGTTTCATTTTAGCCAGCATTGGCGATATTTAGAGAGTTAACCATTGAATCACAAAAAGTTGTCCAATATTGGGAAACTAACCTGTATAAAACGTTTTTTTTGCTTCAATTCGCAACAAACTTGGGGCAAAATTTTAAAAATGTTTCTTTGTTTCCTCCAAGGCTCTACTATTATCATTCAATTGTCGTAAAAGGAAGTCATGTGATGCATACTTCAGTTCGTTTTATATAAATTTCTAATTCATGTTCCACTTTGATTGAAAATTGTCTGTGCCTTACAAAAATAAATAAATAAATAATCGCAAAAAAGCAGGTGTGAGCGCATAACAAAATATTTTCAAAACATTTAAATTGGGGATCCTGTATAGAAGTTAATTAATACATAGTACACAAAACAACGAATTTACAATTTAAATTTCTAGATTTTTGTGTCGTAGTAAGTAAACCTAACACTTTTGAAAATACTATTTGCAAATACAGTTTCTTATGCAAATAAAACGGTACTATTATAGTAAAAAGTTCTTCTATTTTACTTTCGGAACTATTTAGGACAACAATGATTTATCTTCTGGCCTTAAACACTGAACCCATAGCGCAACAAATGATCGAGTTTCCATTCATCATCATCCTCTAATCTCATGGGATTCATCATTCTGTTATCAAGTGTCTTGTGTAAATATTCATCCGCCACGTCATTCAATGCTAACAATTCGACAATCATTCAGTATTTGATTCCTAAGATCGTTTATGATTGATTTCTCTCAGGGCACGCATAAATCGATTTACGTTTCATCACAATGCTTCACATAAAAAAAAGACAATACTCTCTTCAAATGCCTTTCTAATTTGAAAATTATAGGAAATATTTATAATTTTTTTTGTATGCAACCGAAGAACTTGCTTCAATGTTTGCTACAAGACATTCAGAATAATTCTATTGAATTGTTATTTTTTTAATACAATAATTTTGAACTTTTTTTGTATTAAATTGTTTTCTGTTCTGGGTAATGCAACAGAAAAACTTGATTCAATGTTTACCACAAGACATTCAGAATAATTCTGTTGAATTGTTATTTTTTAATGCAATAATTTTGAACTTTTTTTTTGTATTAAATTGTTTTCTGTTCTAGGTGATGCAACAGAAAAACTTGCTTCAATATTTACCACAAGACATTCAGAATAATTCTATTGAATTGTTATTTTTTTAATACCATAATTTTGAACTTTTTTTTTGTATAAAATTGTTTTTTTGTTCTAGGTGATGCAACAGAAAAACTTGATTCAATGTTTACCACAAGACATTCAGAACAATTTTATTGAATTGTTATTTTTTTAAAACAATAATTTTGAATTTTTTTTGTATAAAATTGTTTTTTGTTCTAGGTGATGCAACAGAAAAACTTGATTCAATGTTTACCACAAGGCATTCAAAATAATTCTATTGAATAGTTAATTTTTTAATGCAATAATTTTGAACTTTTTTTTGTATTAAATTGCTTTCTGTTCTAGATGAAAAAACACCTTCTTTGTGACGAGCTAAAATATATTTGTTGCACTCGCAGCTCTAGATCTTGGGTGGTTTTAGAAATTAAGTGTTTTTTTACATTCAAAAATGAAATAAATAAATGAATATCAGGAATCATTTGGAAACGAAAGAAAGGAAAGAAGAGAAAACTCACAACGTATTTTGAAGAAATTGAAACCATAACCAAACAAGAAACTTAATTTTAAGTGAATCTAGTTTGTTTCTCAAGCCTAAATAATTATGAAATTTAATTTTGTTTTTATAATCTTAATGATGTAAACGCTTAATATATTTGCTACGTTTTCAGCTCGTCTAAAATAAAAAAAAAAGCTGTCTTCTTAGTAATTTGGAGATAACATTAGAAGGAACAAGATACAGACAAAATATTGTTTTTTTTTTTTTTCACTAATTTTGATGGAATCTTGTAATAGTCGTTTACGTGTCTAAGGTTTCTAATGCGTTTTTTAAATATTTTGATTCAGAATACATTATTTTCCGTCACAAAATTTTCCAAATTTAACTATCTCTTCTTCATGTAACTTCACGGAAAAAACCATTATTTAGTTCCGTCTGAGCAAATAATTTCACAATGTAAATTAAAATTGCTTATTAAATTCCAAGCCCTCAGTTACAAACGGCATCAAAGTTTAAAAAGTTGGTAATAATTTTTCGCAGAAAATATTTCCTGCCATAAAAATAATTTTAAATTATTAGAAATGCGAATATTTCGACCTGTTTTCATACGACTCAGACGTTTTTTTTTTATAACAATTAGTTTTAAAATGTAATATTTTTTTATAACTTGAATATAATGATGAAATGTGTTTGTATAGCAAAAAAAAAAAGAGAAAAAGGTTACATATATGTATACGTGTTATTCACTAGAAATTCTTTCATAACCTTGTATATACTTCACTTTTCAATTCTTTAGAAAACTCTAACGTATTATCTTTTTGTTCGATGTTTGGTAGCGGTCCTGCAATGAAAAGAAACCATCGTAAAATCAGCCGTCAACGTCACTATTTCAATTTCTCTAAAGATCAATAATTGTTTCGGCAAAGTACAAATGCAATTCGTGTTGGTTGGATATTTGCCAGTAAAAAGAACTCGCGATAGAAAACTTCTGATTATGGCATAGACATATTGCATCGGGAAAAATTTCCTCGATTTCTTTAAGGATATAGATGTAAGTTTACACAATAAATTCGTCATAAAAAGAAAGAAAAAAAAAACTCTAAAATGGATATCTCTTTTGTATTAAATTAAGTAGAACTTTATTTTTTACCTTTAAATTCAGTTATTTACCATGAACTGTTTTCTTTTGTTTGAGCAAAAATATTAAATGTTTTTATGGATCTAAAATTTTTATGTTTTTCAATGCGTAAGTATCAAATTACAATGCCTCGTTGCGTGATAGTTTTAAGTCTAATTTATTAACTTATTTATTTTAACCAGTGGTGTACCTATCATGGGTGGCACCCGGAACGGCTATTTATGGTTTTTCCCAGCCCTACAAACGCAAAACAAAAAAAAAAAAAAATAATAATAATTAATGAAACAAATCAATGTAAACATGAAAACATGTAGTTTATGCAATTTCCAGAATCCTGATCCTGAGTATGGTATTCACTGAATGATGTGGAGTGGGGAAAAGGGAGTCCAGCAGTTCCCCCCCCCCCCCCCAACGGAAAATTTTCAAATTTGTAGTCTTAAAAATGCATATCAGCTTCATATTTTTCAAAAACTTGTAATTCCACTTTGGGTGTCACCCCCTCAAACGGGTGACACTTGAGGCGGACCCCCCCCCCCCTCCGTAGCGGCGCAACTGTTTTATTTTTTGCCTGTAAAGTTTAGATTTTTATTAGTTTTGGGGATATTGATCAGTGGCTGTCTGCATGACATATATTTTTGAAAATTTAAATTTTAAAGCACAAATTTAATCTGAGTTCTTACTTTATATTAAGAAAAAAATGAATAAATTTGAACAAACACAGGCATTTATTTTCACTTGCAGGCAATGTGGAATACAGAAGAAATATTTCAGAGCTTAGAAATGCGTCTTCAATGCCTACTTAAACCTGGTTCAAATTCATATGATAATTTAGCGATAAACAATGGATGAACAACTCCACGACAGTAATGAATATTGCTTTACTGGTTGAATCTAATATATTTTAGATATATATTGGGTGCCTGATCTGTTTAAATATACCAGTTTTCAAATCAGTCCAAAGTAATGATTCATAGTGAATGCGTAAAAGTTCGATCATGTACACAAGGCTATTTTACATTTTTTTTTTTTTTTTTGAAAACCTTACATCGTTAAGCAGATTTTTGTTTAGATAAATGATCTGCTATCGTTAAGTGGCAAGTGAGAAATGAATGCACTCTGATAACTTGCTTAAAGGTTTTGAAGCCAATTTGAAATTGAAATTAGTTATGCTGTTTTGAAACTGCTTTACACGCTAAAACAATTTTCTAAAATCTAAGCTGATGGTAAGAATTAATTATGCTTTTGTTAAACTATTTGAGTTATGCTTAGACTCATGATTGATGGTCGTCAAGCCATGAAATTATTGAGCCCAAATTACTTGAATCAAGTTTTTTGCTATTTTAAAGCTTCAAATAAGTAGGGAAGACTGGGGATACTTGATGCCAACCTTAGTTTTCAATTTTTTTCTCCGCTGCAAATTATAAGTTTTTTTTTTTTTTTGAGTGCGTAAACAAAGGTAATTTTATCTTCTATCTGACAGTAATTTTTTTTTCAGTTGAAATTAAACCGATAGTTTTGGTAAAATAATTTTTTTTCAATAATTTCATACAGGTATCATGTATCTCCACATCAAGGGATACATAATTCCTTCATGGGGGATACTTGATCCCACTGAGAAAATACATAGACTTTTCATTAGATCAACGATTTATTTATAGATTTTAGTTTTCTACATAATGTTACTAAAAAATAACACTATTTCTAATTTTCTTTATTATATTATAATTAATGTGAATACAAAATAACATTGTTTTAAATTCCAATAGTACATTTGTAAAAAAAAATGTACACACCTTTAATGAACTTATGATGCGTTTGATTAGTTACTTGTTCTCCAATACAGTTGTAAACAATATATTTTGTAAATAAAACTAACAATTTTTTTAAAGTAGCGTAATGAAACTAAAATTACAACAAATAAAAAATATAGGATGACAAGCAGAAAAATCAACTTATTTGCTTTGTCTTGCAAAAATAAAATTAAGAGTTACAGTTGGCTCTCTGTTTAACGACTTTCAAGGGACCACAAAAAATCGTCCTTAAGTAGAAAGCGTCCTTAAATAAAATGCTTTTTACACTATAATGAACCATCTGGGACCGTGAAATGCCGTCATTAACTAGGGAAAGTCGTTAAATAGAACGTCGTTAAACAGTATATTAATTGAATTATTTTTTAAAAAGAAGGAAGAAAAATGCAAGTATCAGTGTATTTATAAAAAAAGAAAAAAAAGTCTACCGTATGTTTTCAAAACCTGAAAAGTCAAAGGCAAGCAATTCGTTTGTTGTAGTGTGTAAAGTACTCCTCAACCCATCTGGATGTGTGCAGCTTAACACATTTTGTCAATTTTTTAGGAAAAATAGATTGATTAAGCATATTACCTTTTTGCTTTAGAAAACTTATTTCAAACTCTAGAAATCCACTTTTACATTCTATCCGCTAATAGGTCTACATAACGGGCAACTCACTTTTTTGTTGTAACTCAAACTATAGCAAAATCATTTTTTTTTCATTCAAACAAGAATTTAACATCTATTTCAATTTGTTCAATCTCATTTGGCTGATCAGAACATAATTCCTGAGTAAAGTTAGCTTATGTTTAGATGTTTGGGATGTTATTATGTTTAGATGTGTGATATAAGTTCGAATTGATATTTTAACTCTTTATATTTGCTGCACTGATTGATTAAATCTATCCCTCATACAATGATAAATTTATTACTTTAACATGGTTTTGAATGCATGAAATGCACCGCCAGCTCAGTCATTTCCAGCCGATTACTGCAGTTTCGTGCTTATTAGCACTCATCAATCCGGCATAGGAAAGTGACTAAGCTGGAGTTCTGAAACCTAACTAGTAGAGTTCTGAAACCTAACTTTTTTTACGAAAGCATTCTGAAGTTTACAATATCCGTTATGTACAACTTTAAAAAATATCGAAGTGCAATGTTAAAATATAGACAGTCTCTAATAATTGAGACATATTTTTAGAAAATTGCCACTGATTGTTAATAATAGAACAAGTATATTTGTAAAAATCGCATAATAGGGATACTTGATCCCTTCGTTTAGAGCGATACATGATTCCAGGGATAAAGTATCCATACGACAACATGCAACTGTTTTGTTTACTTAGTTGACGTTACGTTAACTTTAAACATTCAAAACCATATTCATTAAATTACCGGCCCAATAGCCAGGGCTAAAGCAAAAATACATAAAATACACCGCCAGCTCAGTCATTTCCAGCCGAGGACTGCAGTTTCGTGCTTATTAGTACTCATCAGCCCGGCATAGGAAAGTGACTGTGCTGGAGATGGAAAACCTCTTAAGGAAGTCAAGAGTGCCAAACAAACTGGTAACTAATATAGAATTAGCACAGACCAGACGAGTGACCGAAGAAATGGTTCGGTTCAACTCGAAGATTGAAGACAAGGCATGGTATATTCAGTAAATTACCACCCAGTTCTGTCACGTGATTTTGTTTAGGGAGAATATTCTATACCTCCACGTTAGGCTTACCCAACGTTGGTCGCGAGTAACAAGTGGATGTCGCATTCTAAATGTCTTCATTTAATGAATTTAAACAATATTTGTTGCCGAATGAGGTTTCTGAAGGAAGTGCACAAAAACTGCATGGTAAGTGCGAAGAATTTTCTTTTTTATTAAAACTTGTAACTGTTAATATTTCTTGAACTGCTCGTATATCATTACAAATCTTCCACGTGCAATGTTACGGCGAACTTTTTGTAACTTTTTCTTCCAAATGAATGAAACTTTCATCGACAATTTTATTTCGATCATCGAATCAAAAATATGACATTTGAAACAGTCGTTACCATCTTTGGTGAGTGTGTACTGTATATATATTTTAGGCAGGTGTTACAGACCCGACCATGCGCAAATCTATAGGTCGGATACCGAATCCGCTCCCGATGGTCGGAGCTCCAACCACTGCGTATATTTTAAATTAATCAAACATTGTTTTTGTGTATATTAAACTTTAAAGAGTATCATAAACTTTGTATAATACACTCATTCATATGTGTAACGGGCCATTCATTAATTCAGGGTCCTGAGGGGGAGGGGGTGGAAAATTCTCTACATACCCTTGCTTGGAGAGGGGGAGGGGGGGGGTAGATCCATTCTTACGTAATATTTTACAAGCCGATATTTTATATTAAAAATCCGCGGTCAAGTGGTTTGGCAAATATTATATTTCATTTGCTTCAGGAAGGTAAAAGTATGTATTATAGGATGAGCTGTTTTTTACTTTTGTTTCCAAGAATGAAACGTGTAAAATATAATAAAAGAATCGCACTGTGTTTTGCATGTCTTATTTTTAATTATTATCGCATCATATACAAAAATTATTTGTCAAAAAACATTCGGTCTAGATTCCTTAAAAAAATTTTTAAAAAAATGATAGTTAATTTAAGAACGATCCCAGTGATGTAATATTTGTTATTTTATTATTGTGAAGAAAAAAAGAATCTTACCTAAGATGGGGGGGTGGGGGGGGGGAGTCTTACATACCCTTACATAGGGGGAAGGGAAGGTCAAAAATTGCCAAAATTGTCCTTACGTAATTAATGAATGGCCTCGAAGAAACAAAATTGAATTCAAACGTATCTTGTCACAATTTATGAGTGACTTTTTAAATTAATTTGAACTGATGTAACTTTTAAAACATTATTAATGTTAAAAGGCACACCGAGAATATCAATATAGAGTTTCAAAATTTTAAATCTATTTATTTGGAACTGGGTGGATTTTTTAGTTTTATTTCAATCTTTAGATTCGGAAATGTACGTAATATTGCACGTGGGTGATTTGTAACGATGTACCAGTAGTTCAAGAAATATTACCAGCTAAAGTTTTAATAAAAAAAAAATTCTTCGTATTTGCCATACAGTTCTTGTGCATCCTCTTCGGAAACACTAAAAACATTTTTTTTTTCATTTTTTAATTTAAAAAACTAATTTTTTTGTTTTAAAAACAGTTTTAAATTCAAATACACAGCATAAGCACATGAAAACACGTTTAAAAAACAATTTCACCAAAGGAGAGTGAAATGATTTTACCTATTTTATTCTAAAAAAAGAGTGAAATAGCGGCTTTCCAAAACAGAAAGCAACCACTCCTTTAGGATATTAATTTAGTTTTAAAAAGAGTGAAAAACACTTATCAAAAGGGAGTGAAATAAGCTTATCCAAAAGGAGTGAAAATAACCGCTCCGCAAAAGGAATGAAATTCACTCCTATAAGGAAAGTGCGTTTTCGACACTGGAAAGGAGTGAAAATTTACTCAGTCTGAGTTAAAATCGCTGGAATTTTTTAAGAGAGTATGTCAAAGTATCGGATATTTTCAATGTTTCGAAAATATGATATTTTCGAACATTGGTCAACTATTAAATAAACCTTTAAAAAAAATCTTCATTTTTCTCACTAATAAAGTAAATAGTTAAGCAAGAATCTGCTTTGCTTATTAAAGGCTTCTCAGCTTTACGTAATACCATTTTTCCAGCAAACTGGAAGAAACTAAGAAAGAAAAATATGCAGCAAAACAAGACTCGCAGAATAACATTGTTGAATCAGAATCATCATTATACTTCTCGAAACTCCCATCAGTTTTTTTTTTTAGTAACATCCAAAGATTTCAATCACTTCAAATCCTTCTTTTATTTTCTTTCGATTCTAAGTGATTTTGTAGACGTAAATAACAGGGATGATTTACTTTCGCGCAGCGTTATAAAATGGAAAGAAGCGATTTTCGTGAAAAATGACATTGTTTCCTTTAACTACCGCCTATTCATAAATTTTCGGGAACGGATTTATCTTTGGTACTGCGGAAGAGAATTAATATTCAGCCTTATTTCGGCGAGTCTTAGCGTTCTCGTTTTAAGGACAAATGATTGCAAGGGGCGCAATCAATTGTGTGTTATTGAACGATCATCGCTGCGCAGAAACTGTTTGCAATTTATTGAATTGTCTAAGACTTACGTATGATTGTTCTACACTTGAATAGTGGAATATTTTTTGAATAGTAAAGATTAGAAAAATAGAGTTTTTGCCCCAGGTAACGCATAATTCATTTATGTGAACAAAAGATTTTTGCTGGTATTATACATGATTTTTTTTAGTTGTAGAAGTAAAGGTAAACACGATATTTGTTTTTTGGCCATAAAAACTTTTGGTATGGTTACGTACATAAATCGAAAGTTGCCTATGCTTATTTTATGCTTTATTGTTTGTGCATTAGCTGTTATCACTGCATTTTTTGATGAAATTTAGAGATTTTCTGGTAAATAAATAAGATCCGTAAAACTTTCAACAAATGAGCTATGAGTTTATTTTGTTAGGAGACTCCTCGCTTGCATTCTGACCATATTGTTGATATGAAACACATAGGCACAAGAACTAACTCAAAATATCTACATACGAACTCTATTGATGTCTGCCATTCACACTACAAGGCGCAGATTTACGCTTCCACTAATACCAAAAAAAAAAAAAGCAGCCGACTACCTGTCAACACAAGATATTATTTTATCTGGCGCCACCTGCCAGAGAAATTGCTTTACAACAAAATTTACATAAATCACAATAAATAAAGAATTGAATAATTAAAGATAGAAAACAGTTCAAAGTTCTTTTCTGATCCGTTTCACAACATATTTAAAATGTAATATTAAATTATAGTCATTTATAAACATTTGAAGAGGAATGCATTTTTATCATCTTATTCTAAAATCGGTTTAGTAAGTAACCACATTTGTTAAATATTACAACAGCATGAGTAATTTTCTGTAAAACTCATAGTCCAACTTTTAGAAAACTCTTTGGTGCATATTTTATGGAACATTGGTTACGCAAGAAGCTACATTTTGTGTCGAAAAGACTTATTTCGATTAACCTTCTGCACACTGCCAAACGCATGCATATAAAAGTTCAACTAACTTATGTGAAGCGATAATGTGTTTTGTTTGTTACATACGTAGGCAACGTTTTATCTTCCATACTTGAAAACTTAAAAAAAGACTACAATAACTTGAAAAGTAATTAATCTTGCTTGTCTCGCGACTTTTCAGCGAAAAGAATTTTGCAAGATGTCTTCAAACGGCAACAGCAAAACGTTGTGCTATCTTTTGTGGAAAGTTAGAATAAAAGTGAAGATTCTCCGTGCTGTTTTCAAATTGTACATAAATTTTAAAGGTAATTTTTTTCCCGAAAAGTTTAGAGGAATTTTTTTTTCAAATTGGTTGATGAACTTTGTTTTCATTAAAAAATAAAATGAGACAAACATACTTAAGTCTATGTGCACAATGTTCAGTCATCTATCTGATTCTACCTTATTGCTTTTGTGCAAATTATCTGATTAGAACCTTCTGTTTCTTAAACAAGCTTTGCTTGGATGCCAAAGTTACTTTCTTAGAACTAAACGATTGCGTAGAGTATCGGCACATCTTTCTCAAAGAAGAAAATCTTGATTTTTGACAACTCTTAGTGTGTTAAATTTGTTAGTAATTTCAAAGTGTACTGTTAGAAAAGGTTTTTGACTTTTAATACGTTGCCAAGAAAGATTAAACTACTCAAAATGTAATCTTGAACGTAAATTTAAACTTATGCATCTACATCCAAATTTCAACGAGTTATATCAATGGCTGCTAAAGTGCTCAAAGAAAACTTAAGAGTTAAAAAGCAGCATCTGACAATCGGAATACTTTTACCAGTACCATTTCAGGAAAAACTAAGAACAAAGTGGTAAAAAAACGGGGGACGGGGCAGTCAGTTGGAGCGATCGACAGAAGCAAAGCTATTACAAAGAGTTATTCAATAACATTGTATAATATTGTTGAAGGCATACGGAAGCAGCAAATCGCATTAAGTTTCAGTTAATGTAGTTACATTTATCAACTTCAACATTAAAAGCTGAAATCATCCATAAAAGCATAGGTTTTGTCGGCTAGTCCCGGCCAGTCATAAAAAAAAGAAAGAAAAAGAAAAAAGAAAAGAAAAGAGGAAAAAAAAACCCTTCTCCCAGGTGGCTTTGATCCACTGGTGTTTTGGTTAACAGCTGAGCGGGGTATCCGAATGAGCCACGGAGATTTTGCTGCAGATGAACGGTTAACCAGTTAACATAAACAAAGTTCGCTTTGAATTTAAGCAAGTGGAACGCTTTTTATGTCGCTTTTTTGCAATTCATCCCTGCCACCAAAATCCCATAAGAAGCATAGCTTCGAAGAAAAAAAAAAATAATAAAAAAAAAAAACAACAAATATCCCAAATTCAAGTTTTGAAAAATATTTCAAAGGCCCATAGGAAAGGGTTTAGATCAAACCAATGTTTTATTTCTAATTCAGGTAAACCAAAGTAGGGGAGACCGTGGTTGGTTGTTACAATTTTTTTACGCTAAACTATTTCAATTATTTACACGAGTGAAACTTTAAAATGCATCTAGATTGTTTAACATTCATAATATATTTTTAAAAAAATGATTAGAAGTCCCTACTCCAAATATTTCAAGTTTTTTGAATAGATGTAGATTGTAACAACTTACCCCACCACGGGGCATGTTGTTACAGTATATGGGGTTAGTTTTTACATGAAGTTTATTTTAGTAATAAAATTAGTTTTACACATTTTCTGTTAAATATTAAAAATTCTTAACCACGCTAAAAATCAAAAACTTTTTGGCTTTACAGATTTACTTCATTAATGACTTATTCTAACAAACTATCGTCATCATTATCACTGTCCGCGCGCTCCCGAATTACAATTTTTACAAGCATATAATTTATCAAACTTAGCACTTCGGTCATGTGCCCATTTGTCACAATTAGGGTATTGAAGCCGTTTAGTTGGATTTTTGATTCTGAGTACGATTTAGAGCACTCTATGCAGAAACAGTCCTCATCCGAAGAACGCACTGTTTGCCCCCCCCCTTTTTTTTGCCTTTGTGTCTGTTGATTTCTTCTCTGTTAGACACAATTTCCTTTTCACAGGTTTTTGTGCCCCAGCTTCGGCTTGCAAGACATTTTTTACTGGAGTATTTGATTAAGTGGCGCTGCCCGATGGTTTCCGCTTGCGAACCGTCTTCACTTCTGCACTGCCTGCAGCGTTGGAGAAAGACCTACAATCGAAAAATACATAATTTATTATTATTATCATTGTTGTAATTAGTATTATTATTCAACCATACATATTAACAATAAATTACATCATAGAATGAAAGATATCAGAATTATTATTATTATTATTATTATTATTACTATCGTCATTCAACTACAGTATATTATATGAATTAAATCATGCAATAAAACAGATCAGAAATACTACTTACAACCACTAGCATTTTTTATCTTACTGCAGAATCTCTTTAGTGTCATGAAATTCATCGGCTGCCTTTCGTAATGAACTACCGGCAATTACTTCTTTAGCCACATCCAGGTATGTTCCTTTAGGTGTTTTGCCCCTGTCCGTCTTGTTTTTATAGTCTCCCGCCATATAACATTTAAAAAGAAAACATAATATTAAATTAAAACTTGCAGGGGGCAAGTTGTTACTTGTAACATTTAACCCCAACAAAATTTTAACAACTTGCCCCACATGACGCCACTTTAATTCTTGGCACATATTACTGGTATTATGTCTTTGTACAAAACTTTTAAATATGTTAGAACTTACCTGAAAATGTTGGCTTTCACATGGTATATAAATAAATTCGTTATTTGCAACAACTTCGTCACAAACAGAAAAATAACAGCGGAAAGAAAAATTACTTCCAGACTCAAAAAACCTTTTTCCATAAGCACTCTTCCTGCTACTGACTGCTAGGACTCCAGTGATCGTCAGGGAATGCAGATGTGGGTAAGTGCTATCATTACTGAAAGGAAAGTCATATCCTCCTGGCGGTTAATTTTAAATTCGAATGTAACAACTTACCCCGAGTAACAACTAACCTCGGTCTCCCCTATATTTCGTTATTTACTGTTTTTAAATTATAGGTAATGTCCTTAAATACCACTAAAACAGCCTATATTGATAGCTTCCCTTATTGCTGCCCTTAACTTTGGATTTTCAAAGATAAAATCACTTTATTTCCAAAAAATTAAAACTTGACTCGTATTTAATGTGTACACACACACATACACGCAAACATTTCTTAGTTTTTAAATTTCTTTCATTCTTCTTTCTCAGAAACACAAAATAATATGTTTTGTAGTAAGTTACCGCCCTAAAGCCAGAGCTAAGGCAGAAATACTTAAAATACACCGCCAGCTCAGTTATTCCATCCGAGGACTGCAGTTTCGTGCTTTTTAGCATGTTATTCCATCCGAGGACTGCAGTTTCGTGCTTTTTAGATACAATCTACTCAAAGATTAGCTTTGCCATCAATCTTTGAGTTGAACCGCACCATTGCTGCGGTCGCTCATCTGGTTTGCTAATTCTGCAATAGCTACCAGTTTGTTTGGCTCTCATGGCTCCCTTAAGAGATTTTTCGCCTCCAGCTCATGTGATTCCTATTCCGGGCTGATGAGTGCTAAAAAGCACGAAATTGCAGTCCTCGGATGGAATAACTGAGCTGGCGGTGTATTTTAAGTACAAAATAATATGCTTGGGCTCGGGGATGTGCTGGAGACGATTCTGATAGAGAAAAAAGATTGTCTGTAAGAGTGTGACGGAGTCATTGATAACCTGCTAAGTGCTATGCCAAACAGTGGGTCAAAAGGCGTGTGTTGCCCTCTTTTAAAATTTTTAATGTTAAAATTTATTTTCTGGCAAGACATTGCACCTTACGTAAATGTATTTTTCAGGAAAAATACATAGCTTTCGCCTCGTATTAAAAAAAAAAAAAAAACTAAGTTGTTTTTATAATGCACTCAAAATGACAAAATAACTTTTCTGTAGCAGAATGGACAATTTAAGTGTAGTTTCCAATTATTCCAAAGAAAATGATTCAATAAACGAAGAAAAAAGTGGCTCAAGTCATTTCAAAGCACACCTTCCCAGAAAAATTTGCATGTTTCATCACTTAAATTTATGGTTGAAAGCTAGTACATAATTATAAGAAATTCTCTACCTTACTTGAGCCGCACTTTTCTTCGTTTGTGGTGTAATTTTCTTGGAATAATTCAAAACTACAGGAATATAAAAATTTTCCTTTCTGCCCCAGAAAGTGGCAGAATGGACAAGTAATTTTGTCCTTTTGAGTGTATTATGAAAAATGCTTACTATTTTTTTTTAAATCTGTTATTTTATTCTTTTTAGTGTAAATATATTTCAAAAATAGTATGATGCTACCATCAAGGAACTTCAGCTTACTTTCGTACTAAAAATTAATCCTTGCTCCTCTCTAGGATTTATTTGTATGCTAATTTAACTAGAACCATTTAAATATTAAAGATTTCTTAAACTAATTTATGGTTTACAACATACAAGTTACTCGTGATAAAGATCCTCATATGTCACTTTACTTAGCCTCGTTATCGAATATTGAAATACATGAATATAAAAATCTTAAGAAAGCAAAGTTAGTGAATAAATTTCATGCTTGCTCAAGAGAAGCCTTGATTCAAAATTTTCATTATGATTACAAATAATATTGCTGTTGTAAGTCAATGAATTTTTGTAACAATGGGTTTTATATTTAATCATTTAACGGGGAAATTATATGAAACTACTGCGCTGCCCGGCTTAGCCCGGTCCACCTTGTAAATACAAATTGTGGCAAGTGACGTATATTCAACAATCAGACTTAAATAAATTTAAAAAAAAAAAAAAACATCATGCAAAATTTTCTTTTTAAACAATGACGACAGATATTAAAATACTTTTAAGAAATAAATCAAGGAAGATGGATTTAAAAAACGTAACCTTGGAAACACAAAATAACAATAAGTTTAAAGAACTAAAATGCGAAAGAAAATGGTTAACAATTTGAATGGACATGATATTTTTTGAAATTGACTTAAAATGGCTTGTAAAGTTTTTTCCTTTCGAGATAGAAGCATAGTTTTTCGATCATAGGTCAAGATAAATCTGGAGAATCAAAATGTCGCTTTTTCCAATGGTGTCAAAAAGAAAACTGTGGGACAATTGCTTAACTTTTTATTGATAGATTTAATGAAGAAAGCAGTACCTAAATTTCAGCTAAGCTTAAAAAAAATCGAGCTAAAAACGCAAAAAACTCCCGCCGTAATTAAGTTAGAGCCTTGTAACAAATTGCGTAGATCGCGGAAAATTCCATTCTTTCCAACGATATGTAATATTAGTATGTGAAAGCACTTTTTCACCGTCATATTCGGGAATTTTTGTGAAAATTGGGCCCAAATTGGAATAAAAAAAGAATTACTTATCGACTTTTTTCGAACCGGTCTGCAAATCTTGCTGGGGCTAAAAAGAAAATGCTGTGAAAATTTCAGCGAAATCGGCCGGGAAGATCTCGAGTTTTGCGCGTTCAAACAAACAGAAGCTGTTTGGAGACTTCATTTCATACTATGTAGAAATTTACTACTTTCCATCCTAGCCGAAAAAATAATTTCATTTAAAAAAAAAAATTAGCATTAAATTGTACCTTAATATTAAACAAATCATTTGGTAAAATTCCGAAGTCTCTAAGTACTGTTTGACCACGGATTATATGGAATTGGCAAACATCCAGTTAAGGCGACTCCATCTGAATGAGGGGAAAAATAAAAATTTTATGCGCGTATTCCGCTCATTTGAATGATACTCTGCTTAACTTAGAGGCTAACATACATCTGCAAAATCTGACATCCCTGAAAACTAATAGATGCTTTCATTTCCGCGTGTAAACCGGATGTTTGCCTTTCCATACAATCCGTGGTTAGACAGTAGTCTAGTTGATGATATATGAGCAAAAGCAGGTCTCATAATTTCCGTGACAAACATGCCAAGTATGATAAAAGTACTTAAAAAACTGCAATGTATAATTTTTAGTATGTGTGGAAGTGTAAAACTCTTAAAGGCACCGTGAACATAAAGTGTTTATCAAATAAATAAATAAAGAATGAAAAAAACTTTCATAGTGCTTTTTCCTTTTGTTGAGCAGTGTAGCTTTTATTTTTGGCACATAATTGAAATTAATGATCAAAATTATAACGTGTCGTAAACTGTTTTAATGCAAAGTTGACACATTGTTAAATATCTATACTTATTTTTAGTCAGAATAAAACTTATACATTCATAATAAAATATACTGGGTGTCCGAAAAGTCCTTGAGACATTTTAAAACTTCATAGAGTCGCATGGGCGACACACGGCGTGAGAATATGCAGTTTGACCCACAATGCTTCACAAGTTCAAAAGTTTTTATAACACCAAAACATAAACCAAACCAAAAAATAAACGAAGGACGAAAAAGAAGAACTAGAAAAAACTGCAACTATATCCGTAATCGCTGGTGTCATCATAGGAAGAAGCATAAACTTCATGTGAGGTATATTTAATAAATTTGTTAAAGAGAAAACAATATTTTTCATTACCAGAGTTTGATGTGTGTAACTATAGTTGTTATGAGATGACGTAACTACAGTTTAGATTTTATTCGAGCAACATACGATGCAACATTGAACTCTGGTAAAGAATGGCTTTGTTTTCTATTTTATAGAATGATTAAATACCTCACGTAACGATTGCTTCGCTTCCTGCAATGACACAGCGATTGCGTATTATCGCAATTTTTCTTTTTTTTTACGATGTCACAAAAAATTATTGAGCCTGTGAAGTATCGTAGTGCAAACCGCATATTAATACGACAATTGTTGTTTTTCTATGAATTTTTTAATGTGTCATGGACTTTTTACACACCTGGTATAAACTGAAAAATATAAAATAAAATAAATAAAAATATAATACTTCAAATTTTGCTCGATTCATGTATTGTAGCACTAATTATTTCTATAAATTTTATTTATATTTTACCTTGCTTCACTAATAGTTTGACGATAATGTGATTGCACTGGAAAAACTGATTGTTATCTTTCTTAAATGATTTATTTTTACGAGTTCACAGTTCGTGTACAGTTCTCTTTAGAAAAATTTTATGGAAAAATATATAGCAAACGTTTTATGTGTAAAAACAGATCAATTGGACCTTTTGCTTCAAAAACAATATAAGAATGAAAAACAGATTTCTTAGTAATATTTAATCGTATGATTAAACGCTATTAAATTCAAAAATTTGGCACGTTAGAAGTAAAATCTAAGCAGTGTTAACTCATTTTCTTGTACTAATTTTCTTAAACAAATCATTAATTACAAAAATGTTGCTAAGTTTAGTATCATAATTTATCACGACCAGAGTAAAAGCTTGTAAGAACAATTATTTCAAACCATTAAACGAAGGACAAAGAGCATCAAACAAACAAATGTTGGTTCAATTACAAAAACATGCCTCAGTTCGAGCCATAAATAAAAACGTCTCACGCTAATCTGAGCAAACACTTGAAAACGTCCGCCGCACAAAAGCCGTCCCGCGGACTGCTAAAATGTTAGGCCGCAGGTGTGCCTTTGTGCGCCCAATAATACACCCATCAGCGATAATTGCAGTCTGACATTATCAGAATGCGCGTCCCCTGAATTAATAATGATCTCTCTATAGTGGCTGTCCAGTAACCTGTCAGTGTCTCGCTCACTTTCAATAGCGGTAATATTTCGCTCGAGTAATACACGTTTTGACGCTTCTTTACAAAGGAGGACGCAACAGATTTGTTCCCGTGAAACTATTGCTGGATCGAGGCTGGGTATTTATAAAGTGCGTTTATTGTAATAGTGATGAAGGAATTCAATAATAAAATTGCAAGTTTTTAGATTTTTTTTTTCAATTGAGAGTTGCTATTATTTATAAACATTTTCACTGCCGATGAAGTTGGATAAACAAAAGTGTTTATATTGCTGTCAAATGAGCCTATCGATAAATACAGGGCCGCTGAAATGGTACTGGTTGGTTGGTTCTATTGATTTTAATGGCGCAAAAGCCCAAATAGGCTATACTGCGCCAAACGATAGTTTTGAAGACACAAGAGAGTGGGGGGGGGGGGGGAATACAGGGCCGCTGAGATGGTATTGGTTGGTTGGTTCTATTGATTTTAATGGCGCAAAAGCCTAAATAGGCTATACTGCGCCATACGATAGTTTTGAAGACACAAGAGAGTGGGGGGGGGGGGGGAATACATGGCCGCTAAGATGGTATTGGTTATTAGGTTTTATTGATTTTAATGGCGCAAAAGCCTAAATAGGCTATACTGCGCCAAACGATAGTTTTGAAGACACAAGAGAGTGGGGGGGGGGGAATACAGGGGCGCTAAGATGGTATTGGTTATTTGGTTTTATTGATTTTAATGGCGCAAAAGCCTAAGTAGGCTATACTGCGCCAAACGATAGTTTTGAAGACATAAGACAGTGTGTGTGGGGGGGGGGGAAATACAGGGCCGCTGAGATGGTATTGGTTGGTTGGTTCTATTGATTTTAATGGCGCAAAAGCCTAAATAGGCTATACTGCGCCATACGATAGTTTTGAAGACACAAGAGAGTGGGGGGGGGGAATACATGGCCGCTAAGATGGTATTGGTTATTTGGTTTTATTGATTTTAATGGCGCAAAAGCCTAAATAGGCTATACTGCGCCAAACGATAGTTTTGAAGACACAAGAGAGTAGGGGGGGGGGACAAAAGTGTAAAATTACTTGAACTATAAAGGACACAAAACTTCTGGAACTTAGAAGAAAATTTTCGAAAGAAACAAGAACGAAGTTTTGATTTTAAAAAAGGAACCGATATAATCAACAGTAAAAGAATTTTGAAAACCGAGATGGTATGTCAGACCAGGTTGAAACTAGGGGCCCGGTTTTTGGAGGGAGCTTGTTTTGGAATAAAAAGGAGTGCATTGTGAAAAAGCAGCATGATAGGAGTGGGAGGGCTAGCAGTAAAACAAACATGGGCCCGCCAAGTCAAAAATACTAATATTATTGGGTAGTTCATTCAATATTGGAAATGAAGAAGAGATGAAACGAAAATACTGTATCTTTATTTCATAAAAATGGAACGTTTTAATGGGAAATCAGTCAAATAAAATTTCCTAATAATACGCTCAGAGCAGTGTGTATTGCTCAAAGTTTAATGATTACACCGTAAGAGAGTTTTGAATGTTTATACAGGGAGAACAGTTTCTGTAAGAATCGTAAGAACTTTACTATTCTAATTAAACTTCGTAAATTTCATTTCAACTCGTTCTATTTTGCCAATGTAATGCGTGACAAAAGTTGCTCTTTTTCGACAAAACTACTTGATAGATAGTTTCCGTGACAATTATGTTTTTTTTTTATCGCTACTAAAATATTTGGTACCAAAGTTTACATGTTTGATACTTTTCTGCCTTACTAATATCTATATTTAAGAGAAAACGATAAAATGTCAATGGGGTACTTACTGTAGGAATCATGGAGTCTTGCTCACCTACACGTAAGAGCAAAGCTAAATTATTGGATATCTAAATATACTGTTAGAACAAATAGTTTGCACTTACTTTCAACAATCTGTTAAAATTGGTTTATTTAAACTAACTACCAAACGGCACGACCTTGAGGGTCACGGATTTGGACAAAATTGTAGATATATGTCAATTCCCCCTAGATATGAGCCCAAGTAGAGCGGTTTGACTGCATAGGTCTTAGTTCGGCTGCAACGGGGTTCCAAAGTTACTAATTCGGACCCGTAAATTACGTGTATTAACATATAGTTTCAAGATATGTATCGTTTGCAAATGAAACTAATTATTTTCATTTTATATTGATAGTAAAAAGTATTTACTTTTTGCTAATAACAACCATTTATTTTAACTGGATATTTCTGGATATTTACCGTCTTCTATCAAAGATATTCCCCATTGATAAGCAAAAAATGGTAGAGTTCCTCCTCTACCATTTAGCTCTGATTTATTGCACATAGCACATTAAACGACCAAAATATAAGATTGTTTCAACTTTTCAAGTTCAGTACACTTTTCAAGTTTATTTGTAATAATGCTTACAAATAAATAGGCTTTCTCCTTTCCACTCGTAGTTCTAACAAAAGACGTCGAGTGTGTTCGGAGAACAAAAATTGTGTGGAAGTCTCAAATTCCAGTGGGAGCGCCAATGCATTTCTGGGGTCAAAATAGCAACTTTGAACCCTCGTTGTAGTCAAACCAGGGACTATGCAGTGAAACCGCCTTACCAAGGTTCATATCTAGTGAAATTTGACCTAAATCTAGAATTTTGTCAAAATTCGTGACCCTCAAGGTCGTGCCGTTTGGTAGTAAGGAATAATTGTCGCTTCATAACCACCATCGTTTGTGTTGATGACAAATAGAAAAAGAAGTCATGGACAAGTGGACCGTAAAACCGATATATATATATAAGTTTTTCTTTATTCTTTGGAAAGAAAACACCTCCTAAATTATTTTAGATTTTTTTGTTATGATTCAATTTTGTTTTATTTAAGGTCAGCTTTGGTTTTTTTTTTTTTTTTTTTTTTTTTGAGTGTCAGATTTAAAACACTGTACGCTAAATTTGGTTTAAAGTTTCGGTTTTGATTCTTGAGTAATTGCATCATTTCAAATTTCCAAAATGATTTTTCGGCTAAAAAGGGATAAAGCAAACAAAGAGAGACAAAAACATATTTGTCGTAAATCAACTTCCCGATAGCGCTTACAGCTACAGTGATAATTTATTTTCTCTCATACTTTTGCAATAAAAATATTGCGTGAAGGAAATCCATTCATTGCATTGCCCCAATAGATTTCCAGAAACACACCCCGAAATAAAATCGACAGTCTAGATAAGAGGTAGAGTCTCAGTCTCATGCAATTGATTCCTTTCAAAACTCACATTGCCCTACATCGATCTCAATGGTAAGACATGGTCTCTCGTCTGCCGCAGCTGTTTTGAACCCCCCCTTTCAATCTACCCCCCCCCCCCCGAGTTCGATAGCTGCAGTCTATTGATAAAAAAGCGCCAAAGGTCTCTTCCATCCCCCTCCGGGTCGTTACCCTACTTGCCAATAGTTCCGTGGATCTCTGCCTGTCTTGCTGAAATGTCTAGGATCCGGATGATGTATTCAAGTTGCCTGATGTGGGGGTTATTGAGAATCACTGCGAATAAAATAGTGGTCAATAACCGGATACTTTGAGAATACTTTTCTTTGAGATCTTTTTGAATGGAACGGGTAGCAGTCTTTTTTGGACATCCTCTTCCAGATTATTCCTGTTGTTTAGTAGAAATACAGTCTTCTTGAAATTACCATGATAGCGGGACGATAATTGCAGCACAATGTTGGAAAAATTATTTTAGGAGTACCTTTTATATTATACTAGTGGTACCCGCACGGCATTGGCCGTAATAGAAAAATTAAAAGGTATTTTGGTTCGCCTGTATATTTACGAATACGATGTGGTGAATTTTCTCGCCAATTGGCTTGTACCCATGTTACGGTTCCACGGTATGATAATTCCGTAATTTACTCGTCCATTTTATGATATTTTTGTTTTTAAAATTTTAATAGAAAAAGAACCACATCGAATTTTTGAAAAATCGCTTCCACGTGCACACCTCCATGCTACAAACTAACTTTGTGAAAAATTTCGTGAAAACCGGCCGATCGGTCTAGGCGCTATGCGCGTCACAGAGATCCAGACATCCAGACATCCTACAGACATCCATAGATCCTCCGGACAGAGAGACTTTCAGCTTTATTATTAGTAAAGATAAAGATTACAGTCATTCTGTTCACAATGATTCTTGCTTATTGTCTTCTATTCGGTTAAAACACGTAAAAACCGGTCATTGGATATGAGCTGCTTGATGCGAGAGTTACTGTTTTTTTTTTTTAAGTTTATATTCTTCCTTTGATCATGTTCATGTATGCAGCAATTGTTTCGCTACATTAACTTAAACTAAAAAACGAAATGCCAGCAACATATTTAACGATAATATATATTTTATGAAACAGATAAAGTTATGTGTGTTGACATTAGTGTGATTTTTGAATGATAAACGTAATGCAGAAAAGTGAACTGTTAAGTGAAAAGTTGACCTTTATTCTTTCTACCCCAAACAATGGTGTAAAATGAGTATAAGAACAAGCATAAAAGAAGCTATAATTACATTTTATTTTTTTCCCGAAAAGAGAAATCTGGTTGATACGCTTAAAGTGTAAACTAAGAGGGTTGTTGATAACAGGAAGCGTGTAGAATTCTTTTTCTGTACTCTTTTCCCCAAAATATATTTTTGAAATAGATCTTTCAATTATTCAACTATAGCAAAAAATGACTTTTTTTGTTTTTTGAAATTTTCGTGGTTATTTTTAATCACTACATCATCGCCCTTCATGAACATTAGTGTCAGGCGGAATAAAAAGAACAATTTACGAAAATAGCAGTCATTTTCCGAACTCATTGTTTCGTTGCCATTCCGAATTTTCAGAGGTTATATACAGAAGGTTCGGGTGATTCTCATGATGCAATCCATGTGCAGTATTGCAAAACTCCTTTTTTATTGGCAACATTCTTTTAGAATTAAGTAAAAACATTTCCGATTTTATGTTTGACTCTGCCTATGAAACTATGAAGTTCACTTTTCTGCATATTTATCATTCAAAAATCACACTAATTTCAACACACATAACTTTATCTGTTTCATAAAGTATATATTATATCTAGATATGTTGCTGGCATTTTGTTTTTTAGTTTAAGTTAATGTAGCGAAACAATTGCTGCATACATGAACATGATCAAAGGAAGAATATAAACTAAAAAAAAAAAAAAACTTGATGCCTCTTTCAAACAAATAAATCTATTAGTTCCTGGATACGGATCAAGTTGTTTTAAACTACTGTCGGATACATTGTTTCACAGCGAAAACCTATTTATCTTAAATATCCCATTACATATTCGTTGAAAGATAAGTACTGTTCCAAATTATATTCAATTAAATGAAATACCAAAGAACATCTTTCAAATACTTAAAAACGGATGATCCGAAGTTCAAAAGTTGAGGACATTTAATTTTATAAAAATACAAATAAAATGTTTAGCAATGTTTGTGCTATCTGTTTTGCCATTAACTTTTAAAGGCTATTTAATTTTCTCAACCTTTATTCTTTTTACTCCCAAACAATAGTGTTAAATGATTATAAGAACAAGCCTAAAAAAAGCTATAATTAAATTTTGTTTTTTCCCAAAAACAGAAATCTGGTCGATACTCTTAAAGTGTGTAATGCTAGAAAACTGTCGAGCAAATTAAAATATTTTTAGTGATTGTATAAGTGTATCGTAGCAAAATTGAAAGTAGCTGAAATGTAGGTAATTTTATCTAACTTAATCATGCGTAAAATGTGCGAAAATAAATGAAAACGTTCGAGGACAACAAGTTATACCAGGAAAAAATCACATTGCAATTTTTAAATATAAAAGTTTCTAGTTGCGTCAAATGCATTTGTCCTAAATTACTGTCAAAAGTACACGAAACCACATTTTCTCAAATCTAGGCTGTTGACGCTGCAAGGTAATCGATAACATACACAGAGGTCAGTGAAAAAAATATATATATATATTAGTTTGAATTGTTGGCGTCTTGAATTCAAATTATGTTTTTCGCAATCACGAGCGTGTGTGTGTATGAATGCGCGTGTGTGTTTGTGTAGGCGCATGTGTGTGTGTGTTTGTGTAGGCCTATGTGCGTGTGTTTGTGTAGGCGCATGTATGTGGGGGCGTGTGTGTGTGCGTGTATGTATGCATGTGTGTGAGTGTTATGTATGCAGTGCTGTGCGTGTAGGCGTTCGTGTGTGTGTGTGTGTGTAAGCGTTCGTGTGTGTGTGTGTATGTAGGCATATGTGTTTGTGTCTGTGTGCAGGCATGAGTGTGTGTATGTGTATGTGTAGGAGTGTGTTTGTGTCTGTGCGCAGGCATGAGTGTGTAGGCGTGTGTGTGTATGCGTGTGTGTGTGTAGGATATGTACGGAACCTGGAGACGGTTTTCGCAAGAGGAGCAGCATCGTGAGGCCGGTTGACGCGACGGTGGTGCTGGCAGAGGGTGCTGGAGGGAAAATAAAATCATAGGAATTCAAAACAGTCAAATGAGAACAATAAGCAATCGTGATTGCTAAAAAAAAAAAAAAAAACATTTAAAACAGGAAACATAAGTAATTTTAACTCATAGTTTCATTCTAAATCTGATTACTTGTTTAACCATTATTATATCAATTTTTGAAACTTAATTAATGTAAAAGGTCGCTCTCTCTAATTTTCGCTAGTTTTTACAGAATTAAATTAAGTTTCAATGCGACGTTTCTACACTCAAAATAGTATGCATACATACATGCATACTTTGTATACATACACTATATGATCAATAGTATTGCTACATTTTTAAAAACTCACATTTTTATGGATTTCTCAAGAAATAAGACACCAATTGCTTTGTAACTTTTGTCACGTAAAATGTATGCTCCAGTTGTCATTTACCAATAAAAGTTATATCACCCTTGCATTTCGGGAACCAGTAACAAATTGTGGAAAACAAAAATGTCTTTGATCATTATTCATCGTTAATAGCTGAGAGTAAGCTGTAATTTCAGAAATTAGTTAGCTATCTATGTACAAGTATTTTACATACTTTCGAGAAAGTATCACTGATATTCTCGATGATATAAGCATTTATGAAAACATTTTTGTTTTCCTCAATTTGTTACTAATCCTCGAAACGCAAGGGTGACATAACTTTTATTGGTAAATGACAGCTGGTGCATACATTTTGTATGACAAAAGTTACATAGCAACTGGCTCTCATTTCTTGAGAAATCCGTAAAAATATGAAGTTTTGGAAGTGTCCCAATACTTTTAGTCATATAGTGTACATATTGTAAAACATCCTTAAATGAGCATTTATGAAAACATTTTTGTTTTCTTCAATTTGTTACTTATCCTCGAAACGCAAGGGTGATATAACTTTTATTGGTAAATGACGCGGCTGGTGCATACCTTTTGTCTGACAAAAGTTACATAGCAAGTGATCTCTTATTTCTTGAGAAATCCGTAAAAATAAGAATTTTTGGAAGTGTCCCAATACTTTTAGTCATATAGTGTACATATTGTAAAACATCCATAAATAGGTTTCTGCTTTTAATTCACGTAATGTTTGTTCAATCAGGTTTAAAAAAATGAATTTCTTTAGCTGCGAGAAGGTTTCGAGAAAAGTGCTTGGTAAAAATGTTAAACTTTATGGAACTAAAAAAAAATCTTTTCAGCAGTAAATGTTTAGAAAATTTCATAAAAGTTTTCATTTCCAAAGCAGCTTATTAACCGTTGCGTAATGAAGCAGAGAACTACTTTATCCCAATCGCGTTCATCTGCACACATTCGATCACTTCCCGCGCAACACGTTCGAAATCGTGTCTTTAAAAAATCGTTCCTCTGCTTTAGAGATAGCAACGGGAAAAGCGCTTGTTTCCCTACCGAATTGGCAAGTGGGGAGAGGCCGTGGAGCAGAGAGGACGGAGGAAAGGATATTTTCAGCATCCATTCGAATGCGCTCGACCACTTGCGGCGCAGAGAGACTTAGCTTCTGTAAGACGATAGGCCCTGATAAATCGTCTGCAAGTTCCCATGGGGTTGAAAGACCCCATCGATGGTTCGCATCATCATGGAGATGCACAAGGAACTGTCATCAGGGTAAGTCAGATCTCTTAGATTGAGATAAAAGAGAATGTGATTGAGATTAAGCTGGAAGGATAAGAATGTTTACACGCATGTGGGTGGCATTATTTATGCTTATTGTCATTGGATTCGGTTTTATAAATCTTTTTTAACGTACAAATAGAGGTTGTTTTTGAGCTCGTAAGCAAAGTACTAGTCAACAAGTTATCGCGAAAATGAACTCGAAAATGGAAACCAAAATAAAATTCGGATTAACTCGAAGGCAAAAGTCAAATTTAATACTTAAATAATTGCGATTAATATGTGATAAGGATTATAATGTTTGCGTGAGGCATGATTTGTGTTTATCTTTGTTTGATACGGTTTTATAAATATTTTTGAACATTCGAATAGACATTGCTTGGAAGTTAGAAAACAAAAACTTTTCATATAATAACGGAAATTAACTCGAAAATGAAAACCAAAATAAAGTTCGGATTAACTCGAAAGCAAAAGTCAAATTTAATACTTGAATAATTGCGATTAATATGTAATAAGGATAAGAATGTTTGCGTGTGGCATGATTTGTGTTTATCTTTGTTTGATACGGTTTTATAAATATTTTTGAACATTCAAATAGACATTGCTTGGAAGTTAGAAAACAAAAACTTTTCATATAATAACGGAAATTAACTCGAAAATGAAAACCAAAATAAAGTTCAGATTAACTCGAAAGCAAAAGTCAAATTTAATACTTGAATAATTGCAATTAATGTATAATAAGAATGTTTGCGTATGGCATGATTTGTGTTTATCTTTATTTGGTATGGTTTTATAAATATTTTTGAACATTCAAATAGACATTGCTTGGAAGTTAGAAAATAAAAACTTTTCATATAATAACGGAAATGAACTCAAAAATGAACACCAAAATAAAGTTCGGATTAACTCGAAAGCAAAAGTCAAATTTAATACTTGAATAATTGCGATTAATATATAATAAGAATGTTTGCGTATGGCATGATTTGTGTTTATCTTTATTTGGTATGGTTTTATAAATATTTTTGAACATTCAAATAGACATTGCTTGGAAGTTAGAAAACAAAAACTTTTCATATAATAACGGAAATGAACTCAAAAATGAAAACCAAAATAAAGTTCGGATTAACTCGAAAGCAAAAGTCAAATTTAATACTTGAATAATTGCGATTAATATATAATAAGAATGTTTGCGTATGGCATGATTTGTGTTTATCTTTATTTGATACGGTTTTATGAATATTTTTGAACATTCAAATAGACATTGCTTGGGAGTTAGAAAATAAAAGCTTTTCATATAATATTGGAAATGAACTCAAAAATGAGTTGGTCATTTTTTTAACAGCAAAAATCAGACTAATTATTAAAATAATTACTACGTTTAATACGTTTCAGCAATTACCGAAGCATGATATTGTAACTGTTAGAACGCAATTTGGTTTTGTAAGGTTTCCCTACTGAGCAATTTGGTAAATAGTCTGTTCCTACCGATTGGTTTAGCTACCATTTTGTATATACTTACTAAAATGTTTTTTAAATAAGGTATTTTATAAACAGGCTCCATTGAAAATAATGTAGGGGAATTACTAACGCTAATCTATCAAACTCTTCGTAAAAATATACTATTAGTTTACTTTTTTCTTTAATATGATATGATTAGAATATTATTCTGTGCCGCATTGTTCCTTTGGAAGAAAATGAAAAATTCAAAAAGATACAATATTTTAATCACTATCTGAGTCATTTCTTTTTCTGCCTGATATATTTATTGGTTTGCATGACATGAACATTATTTCCTCTTTCAATGGAACATGCTTCCGTAAGTAAAATTTTTAAAACTTTTGCTCATAGTTGGCTCACAAATCCAAAATTTTATTACTTCAACTCTTTCTAGCTTTCATTTCGTACTCTTCATATCTACGTAAAAAAATAATGATCAGGACAGATTTATTTATTCATTTCTTTGGATGATTAGTGCTGGTTTTAATAATATTCAACTCTTTGCCCGAAGTATTCATTTAATTGACAGTTTTACGAAAACGACTTAGTAGATATGTATCTACTACTAGATATAAATCAACTAAGGTATGAGGTAAAGTAAGGTAGCTACTCTCCATAGTAAAATTTTTACTTATTGTAAAACTTTGAGTAGCAGCATCTTTTGTTTCACTACAGAAATGAAATGTTTGTTATAAATGTGAGCATTTATTGATGGTAAAATTAAATGTTTTTTTTTTTTTTCAAAATTAATTTGCAGCCATTTAACACTAAATTCTTCAGTAATCCAGCATATATAACCTCCACCTTATATACAGAAACACACTATTCAAATATAGAAAAGACACGTCATTTTCGAATAGATGAATGTGACCTGTCTGCCTCAAAATTTGTTGTTTTCTTTGGACATGTGAAATGTACCACATTGGAGCTTTAAAAGTTTATTAATAATGACAGGGCATTTAATTTCATATGATAAGACATTTAAATTACTCGGCGTTTAATTTAAATTTTAGCTGAATTCCCCTTACATAAATTTATTTAAGAATTTTTTTTTCATTAAGCATTTAACTCATTGTCAACATTTAACTGATAAGAGAGAATAATAAACAGTTATGAAACAGTTACTAACTTAACAAGTTTTCGAAGAAGTTAAAGCTTTAATAAACTCAAAGTTTACTAAAACCTCTAAAATTACGTCGAACCAAGTCGTTAATTTTGGTTAGAAGCAGAATGAACGAATTTTAAATTTTCGACCATGTTAGAACTATTTCAGTTTTAAAAGAAAAAACTACATTCAATTATTTGACTTAGTTCTTTTCCAAAACGGATAGTCCATGACATGCACAGTACATTTAAGAAAAAAAAAAAAAAAAGACCGCCCAAAGGAAATAGATACATATTAAAAAAATTAACGTTCAAACTTCCAAATATGACAACCGTAACTGGGTAATCAACACAAACACTAGAATTATACGTCACATTGTTACAAAAAGCACGAAAGAGCAAACATGTTGAAGACTATGGCGGAATCAAAACGCGTAAGATTTTTTTTTATTTTTATAATTTATGGCTTATGCAAAACATTTTTACTGGGTATCTTGGTAGCCTCCACAACAGCAATATTCCTATTAAATAGTTTTTTTTTTTTTTTTTTTTTTTTTTGTAAAATATACTTTAATATTGCTCTGACGATTCTGAGTTGTTTTAATGTAACATTCATCTGGTAGTTATAAGTGTTTCTTTTAAATCAGAGAGGTTTTTTTTAATAAATTTTAAAGTAAACTTGACAGTAGCTAAGCCATTAGATGAAAGGAAATAATCATTTATACAAAAGCTATAATATTTTAATTACGTAATACTAAGAGTTCTGAAAAATAGAAATATATTTGAAAACATCGAAATCGTATCGGTTCAGTTGTTTAATTTTATACTCTTCAGTTGTTGATTATTTTGAAACTAACACTGAGCTTAATGTATTATCAGGAATCTTAATATATATATTTCTTCTGTGCAGACGTTTGTAACCATAAGACTTTTAATCGGTTGGATCGATTTTGATCATATGTTTTGTGAGTAAATAAGTTGTGTCGAGAATGGTTTACATATAGAAGCGCAATGGATCGAATCGGAAACGTTTTTGTATTAATTAATTAATTTATTTAAACATTGGAGGATTATATCTCCCAAATGATAAATATTTATTTTAAACTATTTTTGAGCGAGAACTGAAATAAATATTTAACCCGAGGACAAAGAATAATAAGAAAACCAGTTCTGCTTTTTGTAATGAAATTTCATACTGTGACTTGTCAATTGAGAATAGATAAAACGTAGAGAGAGTGAAGCTTCCATTTCTTGATAGCACTGATTTAAGGTCCCGTGATATACTATTTTAAAATACGACCCCACTGAATTTGGGGCCACGTTTAAAGTAAAGTACTGGAAGAAATCTGGTTTCTTTCCCTAACCAAATGACCAGAAAGTACCGTACCTAGCAACATTTATATCTGGGCTCAAATCCATCTGAGTTTTGGCACCACTTGCAAGAATATTTTAAGGATGATCAAGCTAATCAGTACAATATTAAAAGAAAAGATGGTGGAATGCGGTAATTTACTGAATATACAGCAGTGTAGTTATGTAAACACAAGATTAGTGCAGTTGAAGATTTTTATCCTTGGTGGAAAGATCAAATTAGTCAATATATGAAGTTTTAAAAGTTTTCGTTCAAAAGATCGGACCGCTAATTGGTCAGAGTTCGCTTCGCTCACTGATCGGCTGGATTACAGGAACGTGGTGGCTTGGCGACTTTGGCCATAAACATTAGAGTTGTGTGATTATTTGTTTACATTTTAAAGCTATACTATAATTTATTGTTTTTTTTATTCTTATATATATATATATATATATATATATATATATATATATATATATATATATATATATATATATATATATATATATATATATATATTGGCGAAATATTTTAAATTGCAAAAAAAATGTGTTTGGTTTTTAAAGAGTGTTTAGTCATTTTAGTTGAAGAACGTGTTTATTTTACTTCGGGAGACGGGGGGAGGGGGTGATTTGCTCTTATACAGGGTACTGTTTTTACCTTTATCATTTTTTCAAACGATATCCTTTCGATTGTTTTATTCTTTTTCATATGGGGGACGTTGCAGCGGGATTTCCCGTTTGTTCTAAATAGGTAGTTGGATTTTTATACTTAATATCTAAAGATGATTTTTATCCTTTGAGTATGGCTGAAGGAACAAAATATACAATCCATAAAGATCTTTCAAGTACGCGAGAAAAAATAGTTGATAAAAACCCTGCTCAGTGGGTATTGAGAAATCAAGTTTTAATAAACATACATTCTGATACCAAGCAGCTTAAAACATTTTCTTTTTACTGATTTTTTTCAACACAACGGTTCAAACACTTGAAAGTTCATTATATTTTTCCAACTTTTCAATTTACAAAACTTGAACAGAACAACGTCTGTCGGGTCCTCAGGTATGTTATAAAACCTATTGTTGAACACAAAAATATATTCATTGATCAACGAGTGAAAGAAAAGAGAATAATTAGTCTTTTTCTTAGTTATAATTTGTTTTATAAAGTTATTTAACAAAAAATAAACCTTCAATTTTTAATTTGATTGGCTAGTAAAACTTAAATAAGTTTTACGTGTCTTAATGCCCGGTAAAATTCGTATGCCTGGAAAAACATTAAGCGGTACATTTTTATCACTTAAATTTCATTTAGTCTCTTGATTTTCTATAATAGATATTTTTACGCAAATTGACGGTGATTTATATTTAATTGTTTATGCTGCTAAATACAATTTTTTTTAAATAAAAATCATCCGTCTAGATTTAATTTTCTTATGCAAATAATGATTTTTTTTTCTAATAGGGGCTATATTAAATAGGAAGTGCCTTCATTTTCTTAAATTTCATTTCAGGAAAATGTGATTATGAAAGCTGAAAGCTAAAGATAATAAAAAAAAGTAAATAAATATGCAATGAAAGATCTGAAATTTTTTATTTATTTAAGCACAGCTCATTACGAGCGTGGAAATATCTGTTTTAGATCACTCCCGTCGCTTATTAAAGATCGCCTTCGCAGTAAAGCTCAGTCTAAAATGGATAATAAACTCGCAATTTTCGAAATGAAATTCTGAAATTTTGAATAAATGTCCCGGGTTTAATTACACATATCCTTCAAAGTGCTTACGTACTGATGCTCGATCAGGAGAGAAGTCTCCCCCCTTTTGCCATATTACCCCCGTTTCTATTAAATCCGGCGAAATAAGCTAAAATAAGAGCGACCCCCCCCCCCCCCCCTTGAAATTTCAAACTGCCGACGCACGTTCTCGTTTATTAAGAGACGAGTTCGCTAAAAGGAACAAAACGTATAATGGAACAAACATATGAGCCACTGCCTTTCCACCCATTAAGCTTAATTAGCGCAATTGAAAGAGAGGGCCAATTTTGCATTTTGTCTAAACGGTGTTGGGGCTCGCGCGAGCGTAAGCCGATTCATTTAAAGAATATTTCTCATAAAAGAGGGCCGGGAGGGATGGGGGTGTGGAGTATCTTCATCGATTACTTTCACATCGATTGAAATGGAGACCTTAAAGGCAAATCGATATCCGCTCCAGAGGAAGATTCAATCCCTTCTTCAGTGCAAACAGATACCATGGTTGTCGTCTGTCCGTCTGTTTGTAGATGGGAGGGAATTGCTTAATGGACCTCTGGTCTTGAGTGGTTAAGAAGTTTCTCTTCTTTTGCAGAGTGCTACCAAATTTTGGTCTAAAATTTCACCGGTTTAGACTTATAGAAGCTTCAGCAGAACTTAATTTTCTCAGAAAGGTATAAAATGTTGAAATTTGATGCTCTTTTTTTTTTTTTTTTTTTTGAGCAATCACGATTGCTTATTGTTCTCATTTGACCGTTTTTGATGTTCCGTACCTTTTTCAGCTTGGACCAGAAGCCTCTGCAGCACCACCGCCCACCGTCCTCTGCAGGCGGCGCGGCGCGGCTGCTCCGGTCCTCAGCTATCCGCTTCTCCTGGTCGGAGGCGCCCATGTCCTACACACACGCACGCTCACACACTCACACATATCCACACACACAGGTCTACGCACACACACAAGCCTACGCACTTACACACACAACTATGCACACGTAACCGCCCAGGAGGAGAGGCAGGCTTGGGGGGGAGGGGACAGGAGCTGTTTCTAGAAACAATAACTCCAATGAGTAGGGTCCTGTCTCAGTTCGTGATTGCGAAAAACATAATTTGAATTAAAAATTTCAGAATTCAAATTAATTTTATTTATTTTTTAAAGAGAGAGAGACAGCATCTGAACATGATTTATAAAATTACATATTTTTTTATTTTTAATGCACTTAATCAAGAGCTATGCCCTTATCATTTCTTTATTGTGTCACGACAGTAAAATCGATATAGAAGTATGCAAATTAATTTCCGTAACAATATTTTTGACTTTTGAACTTAATTAGAAGCATTATGCGTTTTGCTGAATAAGGTGTCAAATTTCATGAGTATGAAAAATGAACAAAGTAGTTTATTCAATGGTTTTTCGTGATGTAAAATTTAAGTTATTTATCTGCATGAAGGAAAAAAATTCTGGAATAATTAATACCAATGTAAATCAATGACAGCAAAGCAATGACAGCTCCTCTAAATGTAATCTGAAATTATTTAAAAATGCACACTACACACAAGTGTAACTTATATCAAATTTTAATCATCAAAAAATAGGAAGAATGGAAAGCTTTTTTGTTTCCATTTACCCCCAGTGTGCAATCTTCCATGGGATAAATGGAAAAACCAGAATGTCACTTTAAAAATGGCTGGAGAGAGGAAATTCTTAAACCGAACAAGTACAACATAAAAATTAAATGGAACTGATGAGCATTTTAAGCAAGTTGTTTTTTGATAATGTCGTTTGAGTTTTTCCACCAAATTAACTTTTTTAATGCCAGTTCAATCTGCCGTTGCTTGGAAAGCGAAAAAGTTCCTTAATAGTTCACTTGAATAAAACAACTTTTCACCTCTAACGGTCTACAATCTTGGCTTCCTTCAAAGGCTGTAAGTGGAGTGTAATCATTGGTAAACCGCATAAGTCTTAAAAGACTGCAGTTTAGTAAGTTTAATACAAGCTTTCCAAAAAAGAGCAAAGAGATCAAAATATGATTAAGGATAATAACAAAAGCTAGATTCGTTTCTGAAAAGTTAAAGTTTCAACAATCATAAATTGCAGTTTGACAATTACTCTGTAATCCTAAAACTTATAGTTTTGCAAACAGTTTAGTTTACCTATTTAACCATTGCTAATTATTCAACAGATTAAACACTAAAGTAAGAAAAACAACGTTAAAAAAAGCACAAATTTGCCAATTACAGCAGACACGTGTTATGGCGTTGCAGGGAACGCCTTTTTCAATGCAAAAAGTGATGAGCTTATGGTCTTTTCATCCATAAGCTCATTACTTTCTGCATTGAAAAAGGCGTTCCCTGTAAAGCGGAAACACGTGTCTGCTGTAACTGGCAAATTTGTGCTTTTTTTAACGTTGTTTTTCTTACTTTGCTGTTCAGCACAAAGGTATTTATTTATCAGATTAAACACTGTTACAAGTTCGTAGATTTACAAAAGACTTGTATATTTTTCGCCGCAGTTAAAATGTCAGCTCGCGTAAATGGCAATTTAAAAGAAAATACGACAGTAGAGTCTGACCACCCATTAGATGGAAAGGTAAACATCCGGTTTCCAGGCGGAAATGGATGCACCTATTAGTTTTCAGGGATGCCAGCTTTTGCAGATATATGTTAGCCTATAAATTAAGCAGATTCACATTCAAATGAGTGGAGCAGGGCATATTTTTATCTTTACTTTTCCTGCTCATTCAGATAGACTCGTCTTAACTGGACGTTTGCCAATTCCATATAATCCATGGGCAGACGGTAATATATTAATTTCGAATTTAATGGTACTTTTGTCATAAATGTGTGACTTCATTTTCAAAAAAAAAAAAAAAACTGCAGACGAAATTTGAGGAATTTTCTTAACACTAGAATGCATTGATAGATCGAAACTTGGCAATTTTTTTGAGCTATCATATTTTCTTGGATGGTTTTGTGCGGAAAGGATATTATAGGCGAAAGCTTACTTTTGCTGCAGTGGCTGTTAAGGTTCAAAAGGTAGTGAATTTTGCACAGTCATTGAAGTTCTTAACGGAATTAGAGTTTCTTTTTGTAAAACATTAAATCATTCCAAATGTTTAAAGTGTCATATAGATTTTTAACAAAATATACTGACACAGTTTTGACTGATATTAACTTGGTATAAAATTCGAAATGATACAGAATTACTTTCGTACAGGACGCAATTTTACGAATTTAAAACTAAAATTTTAAACGTGTAATCTCTTCAATTTTCTAAAGATAGAAAATCCCCTTTGGTGCAAAAAAGTACTGCCGAATAGGATTTGGTAAAAATCAAACACAATGTATATACATACAAAAGCACACACTTATTCATACATACATGCCATGTGATCTGGTAAATAATTGTTGTAATTTTACTTTCGTATGTGTTTTGAAATTTAATACGTACAAAAAAAAAGAACAAATATTTTGGTACTTGTCATTCCAAAGAAAAAAAACAGATTGTAATGATTTTTTATTTTACTTTTTGAGCATGTTTTTTAAGAAAATCTTTGCTGCAATCAAATTGCTTTCGATCAGTTTTCCTCAAAGTTCATTTAAATTGGCTACATAAATCGACATTGTTTTCCTTAAACGGGTCATGTTGTCCTGTTACGAATATTTCTTTGAAATCATCAAAATTCATTCCCCTCAATAGTTTTTGAATTATTTTAATGCATATAAACTAACAAATTGATAGATCATTGAAAGAAAAACTCAAACTGCATTTTCCGAATGAAAGCATGTTTGCGAATGGGAATAAATAAAGCTTTACATGCATCTGAGAAAATCTTCTGAAACTCAATTTAAGCAGAAAAATGATGAAAGGAATTGCAAATGCAGATTTCAGAGATACGAACTCATATATTCTCCTGAATGGCATCTGTGACAACGGGTAATTTCCTCGTTCTCTTGGCGACATTTTCATTCAAATGGTTACTTCTAAAAGTTTAGAAAGATACATCTTACTTAAACTAACAGATGTTTGCTGTGTTTAGTATAAATGGTTTGCGAATTTGCCGCGATGACAGAATTCAGTAAACAAGGAAAAAATGGAAACTTTTAAATTCATTTATATACAGATAGCTAGAGAAACTGATAGATTTTGATTTAAAAAATAATGGCTCAAACAGAGGATAAAATTGTATCAAAAATAAAAATAATATATTGCTTGTACTTGAATGCATTTCATTGGAAAAAAAAGCTATGGCGAGGGTAGAGATGTAAAACTTCCGGAAATTTTGAAGTGGTGGAAAAAAACGGTTCTTACCGGGTTTTTTTTGGGGGGGGGGAGTGGAAAAATGGTTTTTTTTATGAATAAAAGTAGGGTTTCCTAATAACTCTGCGCTTCTTGGAACATATGAAGGGTTAAGCATTGAAAAATATATGCAATCAACACATCTTCTTTACCTGCTTGACAGAAATATGCATAAAAGTAAGTTTAATTATTTATAAAAAAAAAAACATTTTTGTATTATAACCGAGAACTTTCTTAGTCTAACACCTGGAATAAATCAAGTCGTCGTTCAACGAATAATATTTTGCAAGGTGTGTCTGATCATAAAATATACATTGTCTATTTTATATTGCCTTTAAAACTTGAAATAATAATTGTAATTTTTGACTTTCAAACATGACTGATATTGTTTAAAAGAAAAATAAGTATGATTTCCTTTCCTTCGAATTTAACTTTACTGTCTGAAAATGAAAGCTATTGAATTTTGATTTTATCCAATCCAGTCAAAGTCCAAATCATAATTAAATTGGTTTCTCTTTTTCTTTCCAACAGAAACCTAAACCAAAACCGCCTACTGGTTTCTAAAGCTAAACCAAAATTTAAACTGGAATTTCAGTTTTTTCAGACGGCCGTGCTAAGCACAGTAGTAAAAGAAGTCATACCTGCACTTTTGAACAAAACTGAGTTATTACAACCAAGTTTTTCTCTGTTTCGTATTTTACTTTATAAATAAAATGTTTTAGGGTCATTTGATCAGGAACTATTTTAAAAAAAATGAAAACCAAAAATGACATCTGAATTAAATATATGGAAGAACCAAGCTATAAAACACAAAATCTCAGCTTGAGCTCAACTGCAGATTCCACTTTTGTGCTTCGCACGGCAGTATACAGGGTGCGGCAAAAAAAAAAAAAAAACCTCGGACGAAGATTGTATCATCGAATGGAAGTAAAGTAATTTCATTTTAATGAGTGTCTTATTTATTTGTTGTCTCTCACTTTATTAGAAAATAATTTACAATATATCTCCTAGTTTATGTATTTTTTTTTCGGTTTTCTTACAATTTAAAGCAAAGGACTTGCTATTTTAAAGTTGTTTGACCAAGTAGAACGAGAGTTCGTTTACTTGTTGTGCCTCGGTAAACAATATTTGATGCGGTATGCCGCTTCCAGTGGCTTGAAAGTGTGCAAAAATGAACAGTGAACATATCTGTTAATCGTCAGGCCATCCAAAAGTGAGTTCAATGAAATCATTGGGTTTCCACGAGAGAAGTCGTTCGTAAGATGGGAATTTGTGACCGATTAGTGTGACTAAGGACAAAAACAGCTCAAAGAGAAGTTTTACGAGTTCCATAAAGTTCAGCCATTCGTATGACTCTAAGACATTTGAGACGGAATGCAAGTCCACGCTGGAAGAGACCTTTCACTTATTTTCAGTTCAAGAGCATTAGGTTTTGTTCTGCAGACACTCCAAGCACCTTAGAAAATGTTAAACATCGCCAAAATCCGAAGTCAGGCTTTGTCTGTGATGGAATCTGCACAAGCCACAAAATAATCTCTGTTTTTTTTTGTGGATGAGGGTGATAAAATGAATCAAAAGGTGTACCAGAAGGACATTTTAGAAGCTGTTGTACTTCGGTGGACTTAAGAGCACTTCAGCACAGCAATGTAGACTGGACATTTCATTCAATTTGATTCCACACCACTTCATACGGTCAAAAAGACAACAGTGGTGCAAGATGCATTTTTTTGACACGAGATCATCATTAGAGTGGCACTCTACTCGTTAGACCTCAATCCCATTTATTACACTGTATGGCCTGTTTTAGAGACAAAAGTCTACCTTAAACTGCAAATAAGATTGGACTCTCTAAAGCAATTGCTTTATAGGGAAAAGGATTGATTAAAATACTTGCGGCATTTGAATGAAAATTTCGATAGTGCAGTTGCCCTTCTATATTACTTCAAAAGCGGCAGGTTTGAAACCAATTAATTTATTCCTTGCTAAAGATCTTTTCATATTATTATTATTATTTTGTTTTGTTAACTTATTTATTTTTAATAAAGTTACATGGAAAATGGCCTCTTTATTTAAAAAGATTACAAACATTACATAACATAATTTAGTGATGAAATGTGGTTTGAGACTGTTTGAACGCTGGGTTCAAGTAGCCAGCCTCGTTTAAGGCAACCAGTACACTTTTACTAACTTATACTAGTCACAGTGTTAATTATAACAGCTATAACCTTGAAACACTGTTATTTTATTAAGAAATAGAATGCAAACATAAAACTATATTGACCTTGATGATATCAGATGGTTCAATGAACTTACATGTGAAAGTTTGTAGACACAAAAAACAGCTGTTTAGACAACTTGCACTCATAACCTCAATCAGAAAAAAGTGGGAATAGCAGAGACTTTGTTTCATGCTCCAGCTTCTACCTAATACTGCTACCTGTCATGGAGAAAGTTTTTTAAGTCCATAGATTGAGATATATAGGACCAGGACGGATTTTAAACACCTTTTTCTTGTTTTTTCTTGTGGGTTCATGTAGCCCCTGGAGGCTCAAGTAACCCCACTTTACATTCTACAATTATAGCACTTTTCTCGAAACAAGAAAAGTTTTCGCAAAGATTTCGACTTGAAAGAGAGAAAAAAAGAACAAGTGACTTGAATAACATTCAGTTAAAAATTTCCCTTAAATTTTGCGTTGACAGTGCTTCATCTAAGTTGACAGTACTTTTCACCGTAAAATGCTATTTTACTGAAAACTTTTACGGTAGAAAAAACGAGAACGCTACAGCTAGCTGCCGCTGAGTAAAAGACAGACGCAGCTAGGTCTGAACCTGTGCCGTCGTGATTCGAAGCCACTTAGTCAACCCCTATACCATTTGGTACGCGATGCACCATATGTTTTTCCGATACAATTTCCAGAACAATTTTTATGTACTGCAAACATTTCATTTTGCAGAAATATTTAAATGAAAAATTTCCTTAATTTTAAACAGTAAAGATACAAAAAAAAAAAAAAATAATAATACATTAATTTGAATTTTGTCATCTTGAATTCAAATTATGTTTTTCGCAATCGCGAGTGTGTGTTTGTATGTGTGTGTGGGGGGGGGGTATGTGTATGTGTGTAGGCATGTGTGTTTTTGTCTGTGTGCAGTCATGAGTGTGTGGGTAGTTGTGTGTATGAGTGTTTGTGTGCGTGGGGGCGGGGTATGTGTATGTGTGTGTGTGTAAGCATATGTGTTTGTATCTGTGTGCAGGCATGAATGTGTGGGCAGTTGTGTGTATGTGCAAGTGTCTGTATGCATGCGTGTGTGTGTATGTGTTTGTGTATGCGTGTAGGGGTATGTGTGTGTATGTGTTTGTGTGTATGTGTTTGTGTGTACGTGTGTGTTGGTGCGTGTATGTATGCGTGTGTGTGTAGGATATGGACGCAACCTTTTCGCTAGAGGAGCAGCATCCTGAGGCCGGCCGCCGCGACGGGTGGTGCTGGCAGAGGGTGGCGCCGCGCCGGTGGGAAAAATGATAGCACGCCAAAAACAGTCAAATGAAAGCAATAAGCAATCGTGATTGCTCAAAAAAAAAGAAAGAATAACTTATAATGTTGCTTGTAGGGTAGACCGACCACTGAATGGACAGTTGGTATTTTAGTTTTAGAAATAAGGTTTCAAAAGTTTTTTCTTTGATGAATTGGTCTTATCAACTTCCTAGTACAATATTCCAGAAAGAAAATTACGCGTTTTTCCAATGGTCAACGGTGTTCATTTACTGAGTTGAAACACTTATCCCCTTCAAACCCCAAAAAATCTGAAGCAGTGCAATAAACGCTCTCTCAGTTTCTTTATATATTAAAAAAATAAGGTCAAAGAAATTGTGATAGAAAGTCTGTGGCGCGTCTGTGTCCAGGAGACCCCATAAGACATACCGCCTTGAAATTTGGTGCAAAATTACTTGGAACGCCGGTGGTTTGCACCTGGGGTTTTGTTTTTTAAATTTAGAATTAGTTTTTCGTAATTAACTTTTTGAGCTCAAATTTCACGTAATTTGCCTATTAAAAGGATGAAAGATTTTCCACACACTTTAAAGTTCTATGTCGTTTGAAAGAGAATTTGTTTCTACATCAAATGAAGCTTGTTACAATTTTCGCAATTAATAATAAGAGCAAATAGAAGGGTTTCTATTTTAGCGAAAAGTCTTAGGCTGAACTCAATTCAAGCTCAGAGATAAAGAGCAAAGTATGTTACACGAATTTGAAACGAATTTGAAATCCACTTTTCAAGCATACAAAACGGCCTTTTTGCTATGTCCAGGTGGTCCTTAAGCTGCGAAATTTGGTACAGGTCATTTTGGACTCTGAGGGAGGGGTGCTGTTTGAAGCGTAGCTTTAAAAACAATTTTGTTATACGGATTTTTTATTAAGATTCTTTTTGTTTTCGAGTTGGAGTGAAATTTTAGTATTTTTTAAATTTAATAAGTGTTTTACTAAAACTCTATTTTTTACAGGAAGAGAAGCAAGATTTTTACTTTGTTCTAACCGTAATGTGTATTGCAACTGATTATTCTTAACTTTAAATCTTCGCGAACCAAATAAAACTGCGAAGTAATCTTCGGGGGTTGGAGAGCGGCAGCGATCAGGGGGCGGAACCCCATAGTGTTCTAAATAAATATACATATAAATAAAAATGTTATCAATGCTGCTTTAAAGGTATTATGAATTTACAAAACCTAAATTTCGTTTTAAGTGTTTATTCACTGGTCAGAGTATCCTATACAAAATTAAGTAAGTAATTATGTGTCCCTAAAAGAAAAAAAAATCCCTGCCTTCTACTGCTTTGAACATTTCAGAGCATTAATACAAACATTACAGGATTGTAGTGACTGCTATAATAATTTTAGAACATTATTTTGATAATTTAAAAGCATTAAAGTAAGTTTCATGTAAATTTAGATATTTAATAACAGAACTGTCTAAATTTCCACATTTATTGTTTAATCTTGCATGAAATTAAAAGTTAGAGTCGGTTATGAATCCGTAATCCGCTCCCTACTTAAGCCAGGAAGACGCTAAATTTCGCGTTATATCGCAATCACGACAGTTGCATTAACCTGGGAGCCATTTCTGACTGAATTGAGATTACACTATACCCCATTAATAAAGGCAATAAAGACTGGAATCTGTGTTATTGTAGGGAAACTAATACGTCTTTGAAGATTAGAATGCTTGTTGTTATGGCCTTGGGCTGTACGATTCTGATTTTAATAATGAGACAGGCCAAAGGCTTTTGGATAAATTTCATAAAATGAGCATTAAATCTTCTACAATTGATGCACGATGCAGCGAAAAATGATGCAGTTATGCCTTACGTGATCTCATAGACATGAAAGATGGACAGGATCTGGATGCAGTCGGATAAAATGCGTGCAAGAGCGTCTAAAAGATTTAATGACATCAATTTCTATTATTGTTTATTAAAGGATAATTTTTTTCGTATAACTTCGCATTCTTCAACCTGTAGGAAATTATAACAGTATTGTGCTTGTTTCTCATTTCGAATTGCTTGTAATCTGATATGTTTCCTAAAAAAATTTATCCCTTGTGATTAAACCTGTTTTTCCCAATGAGTTTGTTAAATGTGTAAAGTAAAGGTGCCGCATTTTTTATGCATAAAAAACCACTATCCAATTTATGTAGGAACGCCCTATGTGCCAATACGGTGACATCCTGCTCTACTTGAAGTAAACCTAAAACGGATATAATTTATATCTTTCTTTTATATTTTACAGTAAACAAATATGTCAAATACAACTAAGGAAACATGCTCTTATGATAAAAAAAGGAAACATTTACAAATCGAATTACATAACGCCACATTTCCAAAAATAAGAACAAGTGCTTTCAAATAACAACGCCACGTACTAAACTCATGACACTTCCTGGAAAAACTAGTTTTTTTGACCGCAAGCAATAGATCGCCAATAACCGGTGGCGATCCTAGCGTCAGAGTAGATAAAAGTAGGAGAACGAAGTTACGTACGGGAGAAAATATATCACACCACTACGGTACAACATTTAAAAACGCGCGTCAATCTAGCCTGTAAAACTGAAAGTGTACCATATTGTCACCGTTTTAATTTTGAACAGTATTGATTGAAATACTGTTGAAAACCAGTGAATACTGTTTTACGGAATTACAATTGAGAATGAGTATAGGTACAAAAAAAATAATAAGTTAATTAATTTGAATTTTGACATCTTGAATTCAAATTATGTTTTTCGCAATCACGAGTGCGTGTGTGTTTGTGTGCAGGCATGAGTGTGTGTGTATGTGTTTGAATGTGGATGTATGTGTGTGTGTAGGTGTCTGTATGTGTGTAGATGTGTAGATGTGTGTGTGTGTGTGTGTAGGTGTGTATGTATGCGTGTGTAGGATATGGGTGCAACCTGGAGACGGTTTTCGCTAGAAGAGCAGCATCATGAGGTCGGTCGACGGTGGTGCTTCAGAGGGAGGCGGGGGAAAAATAATCATAGGAATTCAAAACAGTCAAATGAGAACAATAAGCAATGTGATTGCTAGAAAAAAAATTTGAGTTTTGCCATCTTGAATTCGAATTATGTTTTTCGCAATCACGAGAGTGGATGTATGTGTGTAGGCTTATATTTGTGTCTGTGTGTAAGCATGAGCGTGTGGGTATGTGTGTGTGTGTGTGTGAGTGTGTGTGCGAGTGTGTATGTGTGTGTATGTATGCGTGTGCATGTAGGATATAGACGCAACCTGGAGACGGTTTTCGCAAGAGGAGCAGCATCGGGAGGGGACGGATGACAGTGCTGTTGCTGAAGAAGGTGGGGGGGGGGGGGGAATCAAATCATAGGACGCCAAAAAACAGTCAAATGAGAACACTAAGCAATGTGATTGCTCAATAATTTCAAAATCTATCATAATTTTAAAACCGGATTGTTCAAAAAAAATCAAAGCAATACAGGATGCATTTGAGAAACATATAGCAGTTTTTGAAATTTCAATTAAAATATGAGCAGCTTCTAGGTAATGAAAAAATATTTAAGGTTTATCCATCAGATATAGTTTTAAAGTTCTTCAAATCCATTGAAATAGTATGATAATTATGGTGATAAAGTGAACAGATGATTTTCAAACTGAATTTTTGAGGCAATCCTAAATTTAATTTTAAGTTGTGTTTTAGAAAGAAAATAAAAGTTTGATCGCTTTCTTCTGTATATAAATTATAGAAAAAAAAATTTTTAATCGTGAAAATTTCCAAATTTCGAATTTCGACGGATTTGCAAGTTTTGAGGTGTGCTGAATCCATTTTGGACGTTTGTGGAAAGTATCTGTTTGTGTATCTTTATACGCGTTGCTGGTTTTTTTTTTTTTTTTTTTTTTGGTCACTCAGACAAAAAACTACTGCATGAAATTTACCGAAATTTGGTAAAAAATATGTGATTTGGGGAGCATCCATCGTAGGTAAAAATTTCTCAAGAGGGGGAGGGGGGCGATTAAACGTTTTCTTCGTCATATGTGAGAGCTATATCTCACGAAACAACGGGCAGAATCAAACAAAAAGTTGCTTTTCGGTATAGGCCAATCTACACGTATGTATGCATGTACGCATGTATGGTATTTATCAACATACCAATGCATGTATATCCGTACGTGTGAATCTTGCATCGCAGGAAAAAGGTATGCTGTAGAAGGCAAAATTTTGTATTTAGTGCCATTTTAAAGTGTCATTGCTATCAGATGTTTCGAATGAACCCTTTTCTTGTCTGTTGCAGCAAATCACTGTTGGTTTCAATAAAAACTGAAGTAATGTCATTAAATGACCATAGCTTTGCGTTTTTTTTTTTTTTTTTTTTTGAGCAATCACGATTGCTTATTGTTCTCATTTGACTGTTTTGGCGTGCTATCATTTTTTTTTCCCACCAGCACCTCTGCCAGCACCACCGTCGACCGGCTCCTATAGCGAAAGCCGTCTCCAGGTTGCGTCCATATCCTACACACACACGCATACACACGCGCGCATACAAGCTCACACACCTACACACACACACACACGAACGTCTGTTAGTTATGCATTATCGGCGATATTTGGCGAGATTCTCGCCTATTTTGTCACTTAAATTTGGCTCCATGAAACTAACATTTTTATTTCCATGTTTAACTATTAGAAATGAGCATATATTAAATATTGCCATTGTAAATTCAAGGGCCAATATATTATTAAACTCCTTAAAATTTGAAACAGTTATTCTCACAATTGCCATACTTCGTAGGTGCAACAAAGAATGGAGAGAGAGAGAGAGAATTTTGAAAAGGCCCACATAACAACTTGTTTAACAAATATTACTTCTACCTTGGATTACTGAGTTCAATTCAGGCAAAAATTTAGCTTTAGTTTTTAAAAGAGACATAGTATTTAATAGGAGTACAAGTACGGATCTATACAACATTTATTTTTAAGTACAGAGTCAAACATCACATAGTACCTGCACAATTCATCAAACTAAGTAAGGAATGTAAATTATAATCTATTTCCTGCTATTCGAGAAATATTTCATTTCCTCGTGTAGATTCCTTAATAATATTTCCTATCTGCAAAGCAAGATTAATGGTGGAATTTTAAATGAAATTTAGATCACATAACTCTAAATTTCCAACAATCAATAAACTTGTTACATATTAACTTACCGAGGAAATCGATGAATAATGTATTAGTAAACGTTACAGTCGAATAGTTTAGCTTCGAAGAAATCATTTTGAACGGCAAATCCCTAAATATTTTTTGATCGCATGGGGAAAATTTAGCATGATATCTTATTAAGCAAATATCCCTGTTATTAAAATGAATTATTCATAACCCACTATAATAGCCATGCTCACTTTAAATGTTATCAAAACTTACTTAACTTTGAGACGGTTTTCAGGTTTATTATTTTAGCTGATTTCGATACTTTTGTAGTAAATAAACAAAACAGCTGAACATTAAACTTTTGAACTTTATTCTGTTAAAACAATGTATTATACATTTGTTTTGAACTCTGCAAATTATCAGCAAGAAGGCGCTTTAGATTTAAAATTTCAATTATTTCGTACACTTCAATAGGTTGATTTTATTTATTTTTTATATACGATTGCGTTAACGTAAACATTTCGTTGATACGATTGTTTACAAAACGGCGCATACATAAAACTAAATCCATGCAAAACTAGCAAATACTTTGAGCTAGCAACATTAAAATTGCTCATATAATTCGTCTGTAATGACAAACGGTTTTAAAGACTTCTATATAACTATATCCAAGTAAAAAAATAAGAAGAAGAAAAATATTAATTTGAACTTTTGGCATCTTGAATTCAAATTATGTTTTTTCGCAATCACGAGCGTGTGTGTATGTATGCGCGTGTGTGTTTGTGTAGGTGTATGTGTGTGTTTGTGTAGGCGCATGTATGTGGGTGCATGTGTGTGTGAGTGTATGTATGCATGTGTGTGAGAGTTATGTATGCAGTGCTGTGCGTGTAGGCGTTCGTGTGTATGTGTGTGTAGGCGTTTGTGTGTGTGTGTGTAGGCGTTCGTGCGTGTGTATGTAGGCATGTGTGCTTGTGTGTGTGTGCAGGCATGAGTGTGTGTGTGTGTGTGCGTGTAGGCGTTCGTGTGTATGTGTGTGTAGGCGTTTGTGTGTGTGTGTGTGTGTAGGCGTTCGTGCGTGTGTATGTAGGCATGTGTGCTTGTGTGTGTGTGCAGGCATGAGTGTGTGTGTGTGTGTGTGTGCAGGTGTGTGTATGCATGCATGTGTGTGTACGATATGGACGCAACCTGGACACGGTTTTCGCAAGAGGAGCAGCATTGTGAGGCCGGTCGACGCGACGGTGGTGCTGGCAGAGGGTGGTGGCGGGAAAAATAAAATCAGCGTAACGCCAGAAAACAGTCAAATGAGAACAATAAGCAATCGTGATTGCTCAATAGTTAAAAGAAATGTTCAGCATTAATTTTTACTCCTAAAATTTGTGTTCATTGAAAGAATAAAGTCCCCCGGAGGGTGATTTTAAAAACCTAAATCCTTATACTTAAAAAAAAAAAAAAAAAAAAAAAAAAAAAAAGAGCGAAGTTAATATCTGTAATAGATTTTCAACATCAAACTTCTTAAAAGCAACTCTTTTTGTTTCATTTTATGTATATACGTACGTTATATGTTCAAAGGCAGAAGGTGATGCAATTAACAAGGTCTAACCGTTTTGATTAAAAGAAAGAATTTTTTAACCTGCAACAAATGTTGCTTTTCTCGACTTTTGTTCTACTTTTTTTATGTAAAGAAATCATTTATTTTCATTAGAAAAGAATTAAACTTCTTTTCCTTTTTCTCAATCCGGAACCACAAATAGCAGTGAATGCTCTAAAAGTGTAAATAAAACTAATTACGATCGTATATGAATTAACAACTGGGTACTCTATACTTAGTTGTAGTCTATACGAGCCTTGCAGTTTATTTTTATTCTGCGTATTTGAATAATTTACTTTTGAAAGAAAACACTAAAACCATTTTACACTGGACATTAAGACAGCACTGCTAAAACAAAAGACAAGACCAAGGGGATACCTGCCTCCATGTATCATTTTAGCTGCTAAAATACTGATTTCCAGTTTGTAGCATTTTTTAATTTGAAATTTCCGAGATTATTTTTAACGGTGATTTTTGTAGTCATTTAAGAAAGCGATCAGAAACGCAAATGGCTAGTTGAACGAACAGGGTAGGAGATAAACTACCCTAAATGAGAAAAATATTAATATTGTAATTTAAATAAAATATACCTTTTTCATTACCTCAATAAATTCTATTAAAATAAGACATTTTGAAAATATTAGTATTCCCACGTTTTATCTCTTCAGCAGAGACTCCCTCCATCATACAGACCCATTGCAGCGTTACAAGCCATTTGGATAACCTTTTTAACAAACATCCGCAGGTCACGGACGATCTTTACTAACAATAAAGCTGAAAGTCTCTCTGTCTGGATATCCCTCTGTCTGGATGTCTGGATCTCTGTGACGCGCATAGCGCCTAGACCGTTCGGCCGATTTGCATGAAATTTGGCACAAAGTTAGTTTATAGCATAGAGGTGTGCAACTCGAAGCAATTTTTTGAAAATTCGATGTGGTTCTTTTTTATTCCAATTTTAAGAACAAAACTATCATTAGATGAACGAGTAAATTACGAAATTATCATAACGTGGAACGGTAACATGGGCACAAGCCAATTGGCGAGATACGAAATTATCATAACGTGAAACCGTAACATGGGCACAAGCCAATTGGTCAGATACGAAATCATCATAGCGTGGAACCGTAACATGGGTACAAGCTAATTGGCGAGAAAATTCACCATACATTTTTTGTAAATATACAGACGAACCAAAAAACCTTTTAATTTTTCTATTACGGGCAAAGCCGTGCGGGTACAACTAGTTGTAAATAAAATTATGTTGTTCGTAGTCTAAATATCTAAATACTCAGTAGGTGAATTTTCACAATGCATAAAATTGTCGGCATCTGCGTTGCAAGATTATGCGGCAAGTTGAAGATCGCTTGAGGTCCACTTGGCTCAGACGTTCTCGGCAAAATTAGACCCTTTGCTCGCTCATACATGTTTTATCTCAATTTTAGTGCAGTAATTAGGAATTCTCCCAAGCAGTATTAAGTTCTCTATCTGACGTATATGAGCCATTACCCAAGAAAATTTCCGTTATTGATCATGTGCACGAAAGTTCATAACGGAAGCAGAAGTTCTTTAAAAATTAGTTTTCTCGTTATACTATACTCACAGTTTTTTACCACTATTTATTTTAACCAATGATACCTTCGTACCTGCCATTGCTAGCTTAACCGGTTAAGGGTAACATGGTGGGTGAGGGGGAGGGAAAAAAAACTGAAGGGAAAACTCTTCAAATACATATACATAGCGTACATACGCACATACCTTTGTACACACACACACACACACACACACACACACACATATATATATATATATATATATATATATATATATATATATATATATATATATATATATATATATATATATATATATGTATATATATGTATATATATATATATATATATATATATATATATATATATATATACATATACATACATATATATATATATATATATATATATATATATATATATATATATATATATATATATATATGTATATATATACATATATATATATATATATATATATATATATATATGTATATATATGTATATATATGTATATATATATATATATATATATGTATATATATGTATATATATGTATATATATATATATATATATATATATATATATATATAGAGGGGGAAAGGCTTGAAAAAGTTAGTAGGCTCGAAGTGCTATATTGGGGCCGAGTTACTAGGAATTAATGAGAAAGAATGCTGTTACATACATATCCTCGTTTAAAATAAAAATCTTAACAGAAAAGTAAATATACAAAAATACTTATAGTGAGAAAAGACTCTTGGTTAAAAGGTTGTATACATCCAAGTTAAAATACGAAAACTACTTAATGTCACGGATTGATGTGAGTACAATGATTATCATTGATTCTGAAGCCAACTGTTCCGATCAGTGAACTAGTGTGGTTTCGCATCGTGAGAAAACAGTTGCTCTATCCTGGTAGAAAACTGGGCTGTGAAATTCTCTGTGTCACTGAAATCGCAATTTAATGGTGGCACATGACAAGGCTGGATGTCATTCCACCAAGAAACATTGATTGCCAATTTATTCTAAACTGCTTCAGTTGTTTTTTCTTTAAAGAATGAATGCAAGTTGGCGATATTTGATTTTAAAAAGGCTCCAATATCGAACAGAATCATTGCATGTAACTTGATCCACGATTACATCAATCCCCGATATAAGTTTGTGGTCGTGGTGGTAGTTTGAATTTTATTTTAAAAAGATTCCACTATCAAAGAAAGTCACTGAAGTCACAAAAAATCTACGTGATTTGGGATGGTAGTGGTAAATTTGTGGTTGTAGTGGCGAAGGATCACGGGTTCAAGAAATTTCTTTCAAACTCTGCCGAAACGGAAGTGGTGTTAGTATCTTTTTTAAATTTCACATCCAATGATCAAAAAGGGACTTTTCTTGGGTAATCGTTCAAATGCTTCGTCAATGAAGCTGGTCAACTAGATCATGTTTGCGACTTTGCTGAGTAGATGTGCTAAAATTAAAAAAAAGAAAACATATCTTTTCTTTACGAATAATGAAGCTGAAAGTCTCTCTGTCCGGATCTCTCTCTTTGTCAGACAGGATCTCTTGTGACGTGCATAGCGCCTAGACCATTCGGCCGATTTTCATGAAATTTGGCACAGAATTAGTTTGTAGCATGGGAGTGTGCACCTCGAAAATTCAATTTTGTTCATTTTCTATTCCAATTTTAAGAACACTTCCCCAAACAAAATTATCATAAGATGGACGAGTAAATTACCAAGTTATCATAACGTGGAACCGTAACATGGGCAAGCCGATTGGCGAGAAATTCATCATACATTATTTGTAAATATACAGGCGAACCAAAAGGCCTTTTATTTTTCTACTACGGGCAAAGTTGTGCGGGTGCCACTAGTATTTAATGTAAAATGATTCCTAATGGGGGAACATCTAGATCAGGAAAATATTTTTTCGAGTTTGTAAATTGCTTGGAAATACAACTTCTGCGTTTCTCTTTTGTTTTATTATACCTTAACATGACTCTCACTTGTTTGTAAGTACGCTTGCACAATTTTTCATTTGCATCTTAGAATGTAATATTTATTTCTAATTTTTGTCAGTAAGCTTACGCTCTTTATCAGTAATCATATGTCTTCCTATTTATTTTCCTTTAAGTTATTTAACGCTTCTTTGAATGCAAGTTGGCCTTTTATGTTATTTATTTGGGTAGCTGGTTATTAGATCCTGTTATATTTTTCCAAGCATTATATTTTTCAATTCGCGTAGAAGAAAACTGCATGTTTCAGTTATGTATTGGAACCCTGACATTTCCGCTTTGAAATCAGAAGTTGAAAAAAAAAAAAAATCCGATTTAGATTTCAGCCTGATATTTGTCCTGATACGGACCTGTCGGTAAATCTGTTTGTCAGTTAAAGACATCACATACTTCCTCTCTATGTGATGAGCATTAAATGTGCATGCACTGCTGTAATTAGGAAGAGGGGAGAGGAGAATGTTTTATAGAGTTTGGTTTGCCCCCTGTATTGATTATGAAAATTAATTGTAATTTGGTTTCAAACCACATTTTATAAAAGAATAAACATCTGTTTTCATTAAATTAAAGCTGTCTAATTAATCTAAACTGCATAAACAGTATGTGCATAACCAGATATCGACCTATAATGACATTTATCCTATTGTTGATGTTGTTGTTGTCGTGTGTCAGCTAGGCTGGCAATTTGGGGTGTGCTGCTTCACTTTTCCAAATGTACCGTAATTTGGTGTGAAGTCCGACTTCTACAGTACACGCATGCCATAAGGACCCGTTTTATAGGGTAGGCAACCATTCACGTCACAACAACACAGTCACACAAAGAAAGGACAAGGACAGGAGAGAGACAATACGTCCATGCCCGAGCCGGGATTCGAACCCTGACCTTCCTGTCAGTCAGACTTATCTGACCACAAGACAAGGCAGGCGGCATTTACCCTATTAAAAGGCAAAATTCAAGAAATATTTTTTTTTTCAACTATGGCACTGCGTCTACGCATCACTGAACTGTCATAAGTGACGAAACTTCCATCTCTACATAGTATAAAATGAAGTCCCCAAAAAGCGTCTGTGTGTTTGAACTCGCAAAACTCGAGAACTACCCGGCCGATTGCGATGAAATTTTCACAATTTGTTCCTTTAAGTCCTGAAAAGGTTTGCAGAGCAGTTTGAAGATAATTCAATGAATAGTTCTTTTTTTATTGAAATTTACGTCCAATTTTCACGTAAATGCTCAAATATATGGGTGAAAAATTACTTGCACATATTAATGTTGCATATCGTTAGAAAGGGTAAAATTTTCCGCGTTCTAAGCAATTTGTTTCAATGCTCTAACTTTATTACGGCGAGAGTTATTTGCGTTTTCAGCTCGAATTTTTTTAGGCTTAGCTGAAATTTAGGTATTACATTCTTCATTAAATAAATCAATAAAAAGTGAAGGAACTGTCCCACAGCTTTCTTTTTGACGCCATTGGAAAAAGCGACCTTTTTTACTCCAGATCTAACTCGACCTATGGTCGAAAAAATAAGCTTTTATCTCGAAAGGAAAAAAAGTTACAAGCTTTTTAAAATCAAGTTTAAGAAATCTCGATTCCATTCAAATTGTGAACCATTTTCTTTCGCATTTTAATTTCTTAAGCTTATTTTATTTTGTGTTTCCATGGTTACGCATTTTAAATCCATCTTTCTGGACTTAATTTCTTAAAAGTATTTTAATATCTGTCGTCATTGTTTGAAAGGGAAATCATGATGTTTTTTTTTTCTTTTTGTTTTTTTTTACGCTTGATTTTTAAGAGTCACTGTCTGTAAGGATCAGGCAGGTTGTGATTGTTGACATTTTTAATTTTCTTTATTTTTGCAAATGTTGTTCCTTATCATGAATGTAATGTTTGTGCAAAATATGAGCTTTGTCTGCCTTACCGTTTTTGGGAAATTAAATTTTTTAATTTAGGGGGCGTGGCACATTTTTGCGTGTTTTTCAAATTTGCAGATTTTAAAGTTCTTGCTGCTTTAAGCGCCCCTATAATGACATGAATTTTTAAATTCTATACTATTATATGGTCTTCTTAGATACTATTGCAGCTGTCAAATCGGTGTCACTACGAGGGCGACGGCCACGAACTCCGTTTAAAAATGACCGAAAATGAATTTTTTTCTATATTGAAGGTCAATTTTCTCAAAGCGCCTTCATGATGACACCAACATTTTTAGATCATTTTCTAGCCACACTTACATACATCAAAAATATGTATCAAAATCGGTGTCACTATAAAGGCGCCAGAAGACATTGGAACTTTTATTCGATAAATTTCACAAAAACACAAATATTTAAAATCTAACTACAACTGTCGCCCTCATAGCAGAAATCTGATACTAAATTAGGTTGATAACCAACATGTTTGTCTAACATTTGCACAAAAAAATCGGTGTCACTCCTATTATTTTTGGAAATATAATCGTTCGAAGTTAGTACGTTATGGCGTTTTTTTATATTTATTTATTTAATCTTTTCACCCCCAGATAGTTTTTTTGAACATATTTATTTTTAATTTAATACAAAAATGTGTATCTTTTAACATAAATAGCTTTGGGCAGTAAGAGCGTCTTTTTCTTGAATAGAAAATGCCCGTTTTGATATAGGTACAGGCAGATGTATTGTGCATAATATGTCTAGATTATCATACCAATACTCATCTTGTTTTTTCGGCCAAACAAATCTATTTATTCCAATTGTTCTTGACATACATTTGACCTCAACTTGCAAATGGATTTTATACGAAAGATGTATAGAGAGAAGCTCTTACAAACATCTTATATAAATGCTTCAAATTTTCAACTAATAAATACCCCTGCATTGCCAAAAGTTCAATTTAATGAAATTGGATGGTCCCTATCTTTACGAGCTCAGTTCAAGTTCACTTCAAAGCAGAAGGAGTATTTATAAGAACAATTTACGATTGGTGAAAATATTGGGAAAAAACAACATCCCTGTCAAGTTGCACACTAGATGAGAAATGCAGTTCGTAATAGGGAAAAAACTGTTCGTTGCTTCAGAGTATTGTACTATGAAACAAATCCTATCCTTTTTTCTCGATGGAAGAAAAAAAAAAACAAATGCATTCTCAATACATCAAATGAGAATATTGAAGAAAACGAACATTCAGAATCTGAAACTGAATTTGAGGATAACGTAGACCAAAACGAAGAAAACATTAAGAATCAAGTCAAACCAATTTCAGAAAGACGGTCATCTCTTATTGAAAACTGCTAATTTTGTAGCACTAAAGCATGGGAAAACATGGTATCCCAGAAAAAGAGTAGAAGTTGACCATTTGCAAGTTTATGTCAAATGCATGTCAAGAACAATTGGAATAAATAAATTTGTTTGGCCGGTAAAAACAAGACGAGTATTGGTATAATAGTCTAGACATGTTATACACAATAGATCCACCTGGTACCTATATCAAAACGGGCTTTTTCTATTCAAGAAAAAGACTCTCTTGCTGGCCAAAGCTGTTTATGTTATAAGGTACACTTCTTTGTATTAAATTAAAAATAAATATGTACAAAAAAAAATCTGGGTGTGAAAATATTAAATAAATAAATATAAAAAAAAACGCCATAACGTACTAACTTGGAACGATTATATTTCCAAAAATAATAGGAGTGACACCGATTTTTTTTGTGCAAATGTTAAACAAACATGTTGGTTATCAACCTAATGTAGTATCAGATATCTGCTATGAGGGCGACAGTTGTAATTAGATTCTAAATATTTGTGTTTTTGTGAAATTTATTGAATAAAAGTTCCAATATCTGCTGGCGCCCTTATAGTGACACCGATTTTGATACATATTTTTGATGTATGTAAGTGTGGCTAGAAAATGATCTAAAAATGTTGGTGTCATCATGAAGACGCTTTGAGAAAATTGGCCTTGAATATAGAAAAAAATTCCTTTTCGGTCATTTTTAAACGGAGTTTGTGGGCGTCGCTCTCGTAGTGTCACCGATTTGACAGCTGTAACAGTATCTAACAAGACCATATAGTAATATGGAATTGAAAAATCCATGTCATTATAAGGGCGCTTCAAGCAACAAGCACATTAAAATCTGCAAATTTGAAAAACCGGCAAAAATGTGCCACGCCCCCTAAACAAAAAAAAAAAAATGTTTTCTAAAAAACGGTGAGTCAGACAAAGTTCAAATTTCGGATTTACATTACATTTATGATAAGGAACAACATATGTGAAAATAAAAAAAAATAAAAATGTCAACAATCACAAATGCTTTAAACTGCCTGATTCTTACAGACAATGGCTCTTAATATACGTCACTTGACACAATTTTTATTTTCAAGGTAGACCGGGCAAAGCCGGGCAACGCAGCTAGTCGTAATTAAAACAAATGAACTACACATCTCAGAAAAAAAAATCATAAGCTGTGTGAGTGAACTGCGCGAAACAAACAATTTCCCTACCGAGAAAAGAAAATGTCTTTATTATTCAATCGATTAGATACGCAGTCAGTATCATCTAATAATAAATAAATGGTTAACTTGCTGGAAGCACATCCCTGAGACACAATTTTTCTCCAAAGCATAAAAATTCCCTACGAATAACCCAGAATCCCGGCTTCGCCTCAAGTGCGAAGACCTAACGGAGCGTAAAATTAAAACCGCCCTGTGTCAACATGTCTCCACTCCCAGGGGTAGAGATTTCACGTTGTCACCCATCATTGCCTGCAAGTCACGCTAAATTAATTTAATACTCAAGCCGTCGCTCTTCCTCCATATTATAGGGATCCGCGAATTAATGCAGACACCAGAGTGTTTGTTCAACGTTTGTTTTACTTTCCAAGTCACGGCTTCCAAGAGGGAGGCTGGTAGAGGAATTTGTTGTTTTAGGAGCTTCTGCACCACACGAAATCGGGATTAAATTTCTCTCGGTTTTAATTTTCTAAACCCTGTGATCAGTTTTTGTTTGTTAGGGTGGCGGAGTACCTGCGATAGAACTAGATTTCTTTGATAAAATTGCATTTTTTTTACTACTTTAATTATACTGTTTTCAGTGAGTTGTTAGCTGTCTTCACTTTCAAAAACTGATCTGAAATTTCCCGAAGATGCTTCTTTGATCTGATGATCCATGAATTAAAATTCTGGTAATGTGAAAATGAATTTTGTTTTTTCTAGTAGTTGACCTTCTCCGCGCCAATTTCTGCGTTTGGTTTGCGAGCGAAACGTAACACTTTCAGAAGTTAATAGTTTTTGGTGAAAAGTTTTGGAAAGGAAATTATTTTTCCCTTTTAAAATTTAATTGTTTTTCTTGAGAAAACAATAATACTATCAACGTAAAAGGATGTTTTTACAACAAGTTGTTGCATCATTGAAGCAACTTTTTGTCTTTAGTTGGCCAATTTTGTTAACATTACACGAAGTTACCTCGGTTAAGATCAAAAGCTCGATTTCTTATACAGATAGGAGATATATACTGATGTAATTCAACGTCTGCTTTACTTCCTAGATCACGGCTTTCAAGATGGAAGCCGGTGGATGAATTGCTCGCTTTAGGAGGCTTGGCAACCCGCAAAATAGGAATTAAATTTTTCTTACTTTTAAATTTCTGCACCCACAGACCAACTGTTTGTTGGGGTTGCGTACCATGAAACGACATTTTTTTGCAGAAAATTGCTTTTTTCTACGATTTTGACTGTTTTTACTGAGATGTGATCTCCACTTACAAAAATTATAGCGGTGTTGCAGGCACCTCGCTTGCTCATACTCTTGCTAAATCTGGATCTATTTTTCCATAACTACATCCTTCTGTTTGTTACCACGCCTCAAAAAAATCATCTCGGCTATATTCAAAAACCGTTAACGTGAAATTATTTTCAACGTAGTAAAGGAAAAGGGCTGGGGTTCTTTATTGGGCGATCCTATTCCCAGTGAATTGCACAAATGTGTGGACATAGCACGTTTTAGTACGGACGGATTTTGCAGGGCCCGATCAAGACAAACTGGTGCCCAGGTCCTGAGTAAAAATTGGTGCCCCCCCCCCATGAGAAAATCAGCACAATTTCAAAGTCAATGTTTTATACTAGAAACCTAATACACTAGAAACCTACACATTACTACAGAAACCTGGGATTTGAATACCAAACACTTGATGGTCACCATACTAATCATAGTTAAAATTGCCTTATCTTAAGGTGAAAATGAATTAAAAAACAACTCAAAACTGCAAAAATAGCAAAAAAAAAAAAAAAAAAAAAAACTAATTCTGACACTAAGCTTTAAAAAGGCTTCTTTCTGGCTTTAACAAAGGCAAATGTGTCGATCACGTCATCGAAATCTAATTTTGATGTCACAGAATTTTCGATGGTCAATAAGAAAAACGGCTGTAAATTATCCTGAGAAACGCAGCTTCTCAAACGATTTTTGATTCTTTTCAAAGCTGAAAAGGGACGTTCACTTTAACAGAAAAAAAAAGGAAGGATGTAAGTTAATTTAGGCTATTTTAGTTCCCCTACATTTGTAGTGCCCAGGTCCGCGGATCCGCCGGACCGTGCGTTAATCAGGCCCTGGGATTTTGTAAAAGTTGGGCATGAAAATCTTTTGAAATATTTACACATGGACTTTGGAACCATTTTTGAAATATTTACTACACTGTAAAAAAAATCCGAAACGTTCCTGAGTGTTTCCGTGTAACGTTTCGGCATTTCAATGGTTTTTATCCACTTCCTGGAATTATCAAGTATCATTGTCAAAAAGTTTCCTGAATTGCTGCAAGTTGTCCAAATGCAGACTTCTCTCTGTTGTAAAAAATATTTTTAGATATCAGTTAAAAGATTAACAAAGAGTACATGAAATACACCGCCAGCTCAGTCAATTCCAGCCGAGGACTGCAGTTTCGTGCTTATTGGTACTCATCAGCCGGCATAGGAGTGACTGAGCTGGAGGTGGAAAACCTCTTAACGAAGCCTAGAGTGCCAAACAAACTGGTAGCTAATGCAGAATTAGCACTGACCAGACGAGTGACCGAAACAATGGTTCGGTTCAACTCGAATATTGAAGACAAGGCAGGTATATTCAGTAAGGTACCGCCCTATAGCCAGGGCTAAGGCAGAAATACATGAAATACACCGCCAGCTCAGTCAATTCCAGCCGAGGACTGCAGTTTCATGCTTATTAGCACTCATCAGCCCGGCATAGGAGTGACTGAGCTGGAGGTGGAAGACCTCCAAAGAGTGCCAAAAAAAAAAAAAAAAAAAAACGGGTAGCTAATGCAGAATTAGCTAATTCTGATTAGCTGATGAGTGCTAATAAGCACGAAACTGCAGTCCTCGGCTGGAATTGACTGAGCTGGCGGTGTATTTCATGTATTTCTTTCTGCCTTAGCCCTGGCTATAGGGCGGTACCTTACTGAATAATTAAGAGTATTTATAAGGTGTATCTGCTTACATTCGATTACGGCTCGTCCATACTGAGTAAACTCCCAAAGGGAGAAAATAAGTATGGACTACATAGCTTTGCAAGAATTGCAATCAAGCGAGATGCTTGGTACTTGCAATTCTGGCTTAGCTTTGGCCGCATTTGCAACTGGTTTGATTTATCAAGAAGGTGCCAAGCTGTTATATTATCACTAGTTAAGATTACTCTGAAGTTCCGGAGATACGACTGGCTTTAAATGAGAAGATTTCTGGATTTTTCAAGATTCTGGATTTTACAATATTAATCAAAGCTATATGTAGTGCATTATCGAGTAAATGATTAAAAAGTAAATATATTTAGTCAGAACAAAAATGTTTAATTGCAATATATTGTTATGAGTCCAACCACTTCAAGAAATTCTTTAAATGACAATAGTTCTTGAGAAAATAGAGAAGATTTATTTACGACAAGAAATATCGTTAGCAACTGCTAAATTAACCATAGCAATTAGGCAAATTCCATTAACACCGTAAACTCAATGGTCACACACGTATTTACATCACAATACGCAAAAACAAAGCATAAATCTGAGCATGATACGCAAAATCTGAGCATGTTTGGCACCTCTGTTTTGTGCACAAAAAGTGCACTGTACAAACAGCACACTCTGTACAGCTAAATTGTACAATACTTTTCATATGCAATCACAATGCTCAGACTTAGTGCACTTTTTTACATAATGTTTTCATTGTGTAGAGACTACTTTTTGTCTGCAATATTTAAAATGAAAAAAAAAGAAACTGAAAATTAAAATTTCTTAATTTTAGCATGTTTATTAACAATAAATTTATTTAGGAGAACATATCAAAAGTATTGTTCAGTTTTTGATGAAATATAAGAAATTCTAAAATAAAGCCTGTCGTGGAGTGGAAATCATCTTTGTTACCAAAAATCTGTTTATTACTCCTGAAATTCAGCAGCAGTTGTTACAACTGTTACTGCAGTTATAACTTTTTATTGAATACATTAATAAGTTAAAGTTGAACAAAATATAGATTTTAACTTACTAACATCTATGGCAAGAATGTCCTTCCTACCAGGAATGATGATGAACCCCCTCCCCCAAGCAAACAAGACCCCAAAGTTGAGGTCAATAAACCCTTTAAAATGTCTATGGCATAATCTGGATCACTGTGTTATAACCCAAATTTAATGCTCTTTCTTGCCACAAAATGTTTTCTTATGCATGCTTACGATATAAAACTATATAATCAATGGTGATGCATTAAAATTTCATAATTTAGAAGCAAAAATTTCACACATTCAGTATGCATTATTAATTTAAACAACAAAAAGTAAATAATAAGCGCCACATTATAGTTTTTTCCAAATATTGTAACATTCCAGTTCAAACCACTTAAAACTACTATTGTGTAGATGTTTATTCTCCAATATTTTTCAGCTGTTCGTGTCAGTTTTGTTGCTGTATAGCATAGAAAAACATAGTGTGTTATCTATATAACTCACAGCGTGTTACTGGTTTCCATGGTTTGAAAATATATTTTGATATCTATCAGATATTTTCAAATTTAAATAATTAAATGTATTGTCAAATTGTTGCTGTTTATTTTCCTACATTATTCTTATAGTATATAGATTTAAAATTAATGTTTCTTTCATTACTTATACACCCAAATCTGTTTTTATGCGGTGGATGGGGACGGCATAAAAAAAAATCCCATCAAAAAAATATTGTTCGAAACTTCACAAGTAGCTATAAAAGGTTGTTTTTGCAACACAGTTAAAAAAAAATGTGGTAGATAGGGAACGCTTAAAAAAAGTCTCACAAAGAAAATAACCCCAAAATTAAACAAAATCAAAATAAACCAAGTGAAGATAATTTTGCAGACTCCTGAAAAATTTCCTGAATAATTAAATTTTTGGGAGGTCAGTGACTTCCCATCAGGATGCCCATGTCCTCACTTGAAGATATTACCTCACACTCGTTTTATAAATAATTTTCATACACTGCACAAAAACAGGTTTGCATATAAATAAACATGTATTTAATGTAAAAATTTATTCACTTTAAATGGTATTAAATCTAGCTGATATCTACAATTTTGAAATATAATTTAATGTAAGAATAAAATATAGCATAAGTACAGTTGATATTGACTATATTTTGGTTATTGACTATAATATTTATATACTCTATGAAACTGATTACAAATATACACACAAGCCTTGTAAAGAATCACAGTATCATATACACAAATATAATGTTTTATGTATAATATTAATACATGAAAAGCTGATTTAAAATCATAGGTTATATTAGCTTAGTTTTATTGATTATTGCTTACATGTGTTTTAATGCTTATATGTAATTTAAAATTAATGTTTTACAATAAATTTTATTAAATTTAATTGAGTTGCTTTCGCAACAATAGTAAACAAATTTTACAAAATTATAAATTTTAGAAACTGAAAAGAAAAAAAACAATACCAGTCAGGGTTGGCCGATTGGATCCAATGGGTTTTTTTTTAATAACCCATTTAAAAAACCCATTATTTAGCCCACTTTTCGGTTTTTTAAAATTTTCTGAGAAGTTTTTTTAAAAAAATTAAATATTTTAACAATTTAAACTTTTTTTTATTTGTTCTTCATCACAGACAGTGGACATAAAAAACGAATTTTGAACTTCAGTGGTATTTCTTAACTCTTTATGGCATTAAAAAATACTTCAAAGATTTTAAATAAATATATTTTACTTTTTTCTTTAACTGGTCAATAAATAACTCAAATTGTCTTGACTAAGCCCTGTCACGTCTGATTTTCTCAATATTTGTAGTTTGTATAGAGGAAACTACTCTAGCTAAAAGGCTCTTTCATTTGAATTATTTTCTGCAAACCAACACATCACAAATCTCGAATAAACAAGGTATATTTTTTAGAAGATAACAGGCATTACAAACGGTCGGACAGAAAACAGAATAGGATGTACAGTATTTTTATTATCTTATGAAAAAGTTTAATATTTCTTACTCTGTACACAGAAATAGAAAATAATTTGTGGGTCCGAAAGTCATGCAATAAGTCCCTTGCTAGCACTTACCTTGGGTGGAGGGTATTGGAGACTCTCTCTCTCCTTCAGCAGCATATTGTAATTGTAGGGATATCAGCAACTCACTTGACGTGGTCTGACAAAGTTATTAAATTGGTAGATGCTGGCATCATTTGGGGCTAAGTGCAAAGACCCATAAGAAAATGAAGTTAAAAAATGCTACAGGCCTGTGTGAACTTAATGTAAATACATTAACACCTTTAGTGAAAATACAGGGTTTTGCATATTTAATTTGAATTCTTGATCCTGTAATATATAAGTCATATCTTCTTATAGGAAATCTTTGAATAACTTCGTTTATTGACGTAGAGTGGATAAATGAGATGAAAGTTAATTAGGTTGAAAATTAAAAATTTTATTTCAATTTTTTAATTATTATGACAATTCTTCTGATTACGTGATAAAGCAATTAAATTGATAGTTGCGGGGGTCGTAAAAAATGAAGTCACAAAAGCACTACAGGCCTGAGTGCTCTTAATAAAAACATAATATACCTGTAAGGAAAATATTGTGTATTTTCATTAAGAAATTTGAAACCTTGACCCTGTAATGTAAAAGTTCTCTGCTAATGGGAAATTTTTTAAGAACTTGTCGTGCACGGAACAAGAGTGGATAAATACGATGAAAGGAAATTGGAATGAAAATTTATATTTTTAAGTGACATAATCGAACCTCCATAACTCCAATATTTCTTTATCTCAAAGTTTTCATCAGGTCTCGAGCTTTTGAGACTGTTGTGGAAACTTCACGTAACTTGAATGTTTTAGCTGGTGCCTTGGGACTTAAGTTATCAAATTTGAGTTGACTGTATCTAAATTTTTAAATTGTCATGATAATTCTTCTGAGGATGCATGCCTCAGTTTCTGATTATTATCTTTATAGAAACATATATATTGACGAAAACAAATTTTTAAAATCAATATGCGTGCATTTGGAGGCATTCATTTTGTCTAACGCAGACAGTAGAGTTCCGGCACTTGAATGATAATCTGGCTGAATTTAAGAAACACCCTCAGCAGCAAGGACGGATTCAGGAATCCTTCGAGGGACAAAATTGCGCTTTAGAACTTCAATTTTGGAAAAATGGCAAGCCTATGAACCCTCTCCCTCACCATAATCCAGTATCGTTTAAAATAGTCCTTTTGGGACTGCAGTTTTGAAAAATTAACAGAGGAAAGAGCTTGAACTTCATTCCCTCACCAAAGCCTCCTCCTAAACATTACCAAAGATGATTTAAAATCGCATTTTTAAGACTTCAAGTTTGAAATTATTCCAAAAATCTTCTGATTAAAAGTTCCATAAAATTTTTGGCAGATTAACTAAAAAATACTTTTGAAACTTTAATGTCGAAAAATTGCCTATAGAGTGCCTCCCTTGTATCCGTTCATGCATGCTCAGTAGGGCAAAAAAACCTCTACTAGCAGACTTATTGATAAATACCCATTAACAATACATTTATACTGCATCGACAAAAAATTTATCTTTGGATGCCCGTTAAAAAATCATGACCAATAATTCAGAACAATCATTTAACAGAATTCCAATATTCTGGAATGGAAAAACTGTATGAATTCAGCAGAGTCCAGAGTATTCTTGAGAGAATTTTCTGCTTATATGGGGAGAAGAACCCAAGACAAAAAATAAATAAGTAAAATAAACCTTTTTATAAAAAATAAATTGACGAAAATCAAAGTCCACACAACAATCTAACAGTGGCCTGAAAACTACGCAACCTATGGTGTAATTGTCTATTTACTTTGCACGTTTTAGCTAGTTCTCTGATTTGTTAACATGTCCTATTTCCAGTTACTTATAAATTAAGTCATGGATATTTTCTATTTGTTTTTGTTACATACATCTCATTTTCCTTACTGATGTGTACAGTAAGTAGAACTACTATTATCCAAATTTTTTCCAGAAAAAGAAAATTAAGACGGAAACTAATGCAAAATATTTGTAGAAGTGATTCGCAAAATAAATAATCTGTCTAAGTGCTTTTCCCTCTGTGAGTTAGTTAAACACTAGCTCACATTTAGTCACTTTGACAGAGATATTTAGCAAGCAATGATTTTCATTTAGAGTACAGTACATCCTTACCGACATAATGTTCAGCACATGTTACTACACTTAGCATGTAAAAACACTCTACTTTCATTTGATAAAGAATTTAAAAATAGTTTTTCCCCATTTCAAATACAAAAATTTATTAAAATAGCATTTCTTTTCGGAAGAAATTCATTTGTCCGAGTCCACTGTAGTTGAACATTGACCAATTTGTAATTTTTCTTATTTCTATACATTTGAATTTTTAGCCTTATTCTGCTTAACTTGTTTCTTTTAGGTACAGTTACTTCTGTACAAGAGTTACTGCTACTCAACTGTGGTTTTATTTTTGTGTAAATCATGCAAAAATGTTTGGTGATAAATTTTACTTGACTGTATACAAAAAACACCGTAGAAATATCCCCCAAAAATAAATAAATGTGAAAAAAAAACCGAATGAAACAAATAAAAGAAAAGGGGCTTTACCTAAAAAATATAAAAGGAACGTAACAAAAATTGCTTGTGAGCGAAATGTAAGATTTTTTTTTCCCGTTTTCTAGCGACGAAAATTAATATGGTTAAGTTCTCGGGGACTTATTTAATATGCTAGAATTAACTCAAACAAAAATTAAAAAGAACAAAGCTTAAAATTAACAAATATTTTAAAAAAAATTAACTTTATATTCGCACCTTAAAGAATAAAACAAGGACAGCGCAACACTAGTAAAGAAATTACACGACAAAAAAATTGCTAGAAATAAGAAAAAAAATAATAAAAATTTTTCGAAAGAGACATACTGAATTGAATGAACTTTAAAAAAAAAAAAGAATGCGAAAACGTGCAAAGCATGAAGCAACAATGTAAACAAATCGACCGCATGGCTCTGTGTTAGGTTGAGTTGACTTCATTTAAGTCGGAAACTGATTCGTTAGGAGTGAAAAATGATTCATAAATTATTAAATATTAGAAAATCTAGGACGAATACAAATTAAAAAAAAACTTCGTTAGGCAAACCGCTGGGATGTAAATCAATTTTGTGCCAATTTTCCTCATCATACGTTGCGTTGATTTTTCAGTAGATTACTTGACCCGAAAAGCTATTGCGCAATCAAAAGTTATTCTCAGCTCCAATGCTCGAATACGCTACCTTGCGGTGATTAGCAATACTAAAGAAAAAGGTAAAACATTCCATTCCACGGTTTGATTCATACAAAATTAATTTCAAATGGAGCATCTCTATATATAAAACGCGTGGCGCAAAACGAGCCTTTATTTTTCTCTCTCCGTTGGCAACAACCCGCTTTGTTTACGTACGATCTTTGTTTACGTTCTGCAGACTCGCTTCAGATCAGTGGACTCGCTTCTAGCGTTAGATGTCTAGCGTTAGAATTTGATTTTAGAATGAGTGTTTTTAATCACTTGAATATAATTTTAAAAGAAGAGAGCAGTGGACTTGGGAGTCTTTAGATGAAAGATTTAAACGCAGATCGGTCAGAAATGCTGCCAATAGGATTAGGCGCGCAAACGCACGCCGTGAACCGTGAATTGCAAACCGAGTGAATTCTGTAAGTGTTTCCAAACATATTTCCGGTGTAATCATGCACTTTACTGGAGAAAAGAGTTGAACTAACACTGACAGCAATAAAACTGGAGAAAAATATTAATGTATAAAAAAAATGTTAATAATAACATTGATACTTATCCTCGAAATACCACTTATTTTATCCGATAGTAACGTGCCTTTTAATTCAAACGTGAACAATTTCCTGTTAGATTAGCCTTCCCAATAACTATAAATAATGCACAGAGTCAAACTTTTGATAAAATTTGTTTAGATTTTAAAAAACCACTTTTCAGTCATATACATGTCATTGTAAGTCATTCAAAGTCTTGTATCTGAAAACCCAGAAATTTTCAACTGTGTATGTAGTGAGGTATTATGATTTTCTTCTTTTTAAAAAAAAATCCTTTGCAAAGACAATGTTTCTGTCGAAAGGTTTTCCCTTAACCATAATACTTACAAAAAATTAAGCTCCCTACCTACTTGGGCTGTAGAGTCGGAGGAAAAATGTCTTACTCCCCCTCCAGGATTTTTAGAGACTCCAATTCCTTTACCCAAAATTAGTCTGACTCCAGCTGTGACTCCTCAAATACTGGCAGAGCTGCAAATTTTGAGAGAAAATTACCAACTGTCTCTTGAAATTTTAAACCTTTGACTCAACCTCCTTTACCAAAAAACCACTCCGACTCCACAGCCCAGTTAGAGCTTGACCACAAAAAGAAGACGGATGACTTTGATGCAAAAACATCCGTCATTTGTATCATTTGTAATAGGTTTTTTGTTAATATTTTGGAAGATAGGATTAGCGAAACCATGCCTCTTATTATTTGGTGCTTTCTGGCAGATTCTACCAATTACAAATGATGCAAATTATGTTTCACTTCAAGGTCATCCGCCTTCTGTTCGTGGTCAAGCTTTACTAACTGCAATCTGTAAAAACTGAAGTTTTTTTCCAACCACATTTTTGTATATACAGTGAAGCACCGTTTATGCATTTTTGAAGGGACTATGAAAAAAGCGTACAAATGAAAAAACATATACTTGGTAAAGGTTAATGTATATTAGACTCTCCAGAGACCAATTTAAAAAATGTATTATTAATTAAAACGTATAACAGGGAAACGTATAAACTGTGCTTCACTGTATTATGTTATTCCACGTAGACTAAATGAATTTATTGGACAATTCTCATTGCAAAACATGTCACTTAGTTTTGCAAAGCATTGAAGTTAAGAACTGAACAACAATGACAAAGTAAAGCAACAAATTGAATCACGAAGACCTGAAAAGCGAAACATTTCACATACTTTTGCAATGGCATTAATGTTAAGAACTGAACCACAGTGACAGAGTAAAGCGACAAATTGAATCGTGAAACCTGATTTTACTGCTAATATGTTTTCATAAAATCATTTTGATCCTGCTTTATTTATAGTCATTAGGAAGACGAATCTAACATGAAATTGTTTATATTTGAATTTAAAAGGCATATTACTATGGAATGAAGTAAGTGGTATCTGAGGTATGACATAAACATTAGTGTTATATAATAATCATTAATTTTTTTGCTACAATAATATTTTTCTTCAGTTTTATAATTATCAGTCTTAGGTCAACCCTTTTTCTCCAGTAAAGTGCATGATTAATATGTAAATGTGTTCGGAAACACTTGCGGAATTCTCTCGATTTGAAGTACACATTGTGCATTTGTGCACCTTAGCCTATCAGCAGCATTTCTGACCGATCTGAGTTTAGTTTTTTCATCCAGGGCCAGATTTGGAAATGTGGAGGCCCCAGGGGAATGAAAGAGTGGAGGACCCTAATCAGGGTTCAAAAAAAAAAAAAAAAAAATCATATTTTGGAAAATATCCGATACATTGATATATATCCGAATTGATATATAGCCATTCATCCCTTCAGTGTGTCAATAAAATGAGTACGAAGTATGCTTGGGAACTAAACCCTGGGAGTTTTGCATTAGGCTGACCTCTTAACAGGAACATCTGCCTAGCTCCCAAGAGACCTTGGTCAGGAGGAGTGAGATGGGTACAGTAGGCCTTGGCCCTCATAAGATGTCATGCCACTGGGTTTGGTTTTTTGACTCTTAAAACACTCATCCTAACATTTTTTACTAAATCACTGCTTTTAGAGAATGTCAGAAGTTGCTTGCTCTTTGCAACTGTTAGGCATTTTAGAAAATATATACACACATTTTGACACTGAACATAGTATAATTAATGACCATGAAATGTTTTTAAGCTGCCTTAGTTTTTACAGTATATAAACATTGTATGGTTTTTCTCACTAATTTCTTTTGCATTCAGTAAATGTAGGAAACAAAGATTATATTATGATTGTAATTTTAGTGCAAAAATGTTCCCTTACATACTTTTCTCAAAAGATAATGAAATTGCAAACTTATGCTTATAATAATCTAATGCAGGAGTTGCATGTCAAATTAATTGTCCCCTTTAAATGTATGAAAATCATAAGTGTTATGAGATTCATATAAAAAAACACTAACCTTTTTTTAATACAAATAAAACTACACTAATGTATTAGCGACCTGTGAGCGAGCGTAACAATGGTATGCTTTTTGATAGGAACTGTATGGGGAAATTAACTTTAGTTTTGTTGCAAAATAAACCTTAAATTATCTGGCATGCCGAAAAATTCAAATTTCCGGGATGCTGGTCAACCTCGCTTTTCGGGGTAATATGGTATTAAAAAATCTAGATTAAATTGATACTCGTTTCAAAATTCCCCCGTAAGATTTCATACTGGCATTTAAATTTCCAGTGTGGTTAGTTACAGGTTTCAAAATTTCTAGTACGTTTAAAAACCACTATTAAAAATCCAGATTAAATTGATTCTGGTTTCAAAATTTCCAGTATGTTTAAAAACCGGTATTAAAAAATCCAGACTAAATTGATACTGGTTTCAAAATTTCCAGTATGTTAAAAACCGGTATTAAAAAATCCAGATTAAATTGATACTGGTTTCAAAATTTCCAGTATGTTAAAAACCGGTATTAAAAAATCCAGATTAAATTGATACTGGTTTCAAAATTTCCAGTATAAATTGATACCGGTTTCAAAATTTCCAGTATGCTTAAAAACCGGTATAAAAAATCCAGATTAAATTGATACTGGTTTCGAAATTTCCAGTATAAATTGATACCGGTTTCAAAATTTCCAGTATGTTTGAAAACCGGTATAAAAAATTCCAGATTAAATTCATACTGGTTTTGAAATTTCCAGTATAAATTGATACCGGTTTCAAAATTTCCAGTAAGATTTCATACCGGAATTTAAATTTCCGGTATGATTTTCTTTTTTCCGGTACAAATCATACTGGGTCCGGTATCATTTGGATACTGGTTTTAGGATTTTTTTCCAATAGGGTATTTTCGAATATTTTCTATTTTTATATGCATATTTTGAAATAAATCAGGACACAAATAATCTATCGACTTGTATTCTCCTTCTACAAGAAGCGTTCTACTCAACATCGGTTTCATTACTGTTATTCCAAAAGAAATGAATCTCAAATCTTATACATGAATTTATACCACTCACAATATTTCAATATTTTTGATAATAGTAACAATAATCATAGGCAGCAATCATGCATTATGCATTCCTAGCAATAACTTTATGTCAAAATGCAGAAATTCCTCCTCGTTTTCAACAATTAAAGTATAACATTTAAAATTCAAATAAACATTGCGTTTCTCCTAAACCGTTCCCCTACTTTGATATTGCACTTTTGAGCGTCCGCCTTTTGTCCCAAGTTGCAAGCTAAGTTGGAAAGCTTAAATGCTATCTTGAAATTCCATATGTTTATGCAGAAATATGCTAAGCAACTGGGGGGCTTTTTGGGATTTCATATCGTTCTCAAACATTGTTGTTGCGGATATTTAAAGCAGCCGAATGTCTTTTGAAATGATATACATAATGCCACGTGCTCTCAAAAATCGTGCGAAAGTGTCTGTTTCAGATTTAATATTCGAATCGGATAAGAATTTCGTAGTCCTTTGAATGGTGAGTTTTTCTAACACAGTGTCTGAAAGAAAATAATAATTTATACTTAAGGCTACTTTTCATATAAAATGTATTTTAAAACTAACTTAAAGAACTTGTTTGCAAAGTTCTTTACAACATCTAATAATTGATCCATGCGTAGCAAATAATTTTTGGTGAAAGTTGAACGATTGATAGCTAATACGACATTTTATGCAAGATATAGTACATCTAAATAAACTACAATAATTTCTTTGGAAAATTTAGAACATCTGAGAATTTATATCTAACACAATACATAAAGACTAATAATGCTATAGTAACCGTAAATAGATTTGGATTAAAGTTGAGCAATTGATGAATGATTAAAAAAAAAAGATGGTAAGCTAAGCCGTATGTTTTTGGTGAATTTTTAAGCAACGATGACTGTTTCTGTGAAATAACAATACACTAAAAAAATTCTGAAACGGTACAGGTATTTTCCGTGGAACGTCTCGGGATTTCACACGTTTTCACCTATTTCCCCGTAAAAACAAGTATCTTCACAAAAAAGTTTCCTGGATCGCTACAGGTTACACGCGTGCAGACTTTTCACTGTTGTAAAAAATATTTTTAGCAACCAGTTTAAAAATTGAATGAGCGTGTTCATTAAGTGTATCGGCCTAAGCTTGCTTACGACCTGTCCACATTGACTAATCTCCCAATGAGAGCGAAAATGTCAATGGATAGCTACAGCTTTGCAAGGCAGGAATTGCGGTTGAGAGATTTGCTTGTTTCCTTCTTGCATAGCTTTGGCCGTGGTCGCTCTGATTTTTATAGAGCCTTCTTGGTAAATTGGGAAGGTTCTAATCAATTACACTAAACCTACTTAATTTTTCTAGAAGGTTCTAGAGACACTATCTTTGACAGTGCAGATTTCGCACGTCTTCATAAAGTTTCAAGGTTAATTTCAGAAAGGTTACTGACTTTTAGAAGAAAGCGTTCCTGATTTTTCCAAGATATGTTAGTGGAAGAAATTGGGCACATCAGCTGCCCATTATTTTCCAGGAACGTTTCTGAATCGTTTTTACAGTGTAGCAATGGATTTTTGATAGATGTTGAACTACTAGTAAAATGGAGAAGGTCTGTTCTGAGTACGAATATACTCTGAACTCAACCAATCCTCTAATTTCTTTTTTCAGCAGTTGTTAGGTCGACTTTTCCTACTAATGCACATAATTTAAAAAGCGAACACCGTACTGATTTTTCTGAGGCTGTCTTGTATTTAATTTTACACACATAAACACACACACACACAGAGAATATATATATTCATACGCGCATTTGTGTTTTCATTGCTTTCTCATGCATAATAAATTCCTTACTAGCCTGATACTAAATGCAGTTTATAATTACAAAATTACATATATAAGTTAGTCCCAATGCTGCTTCAGTGATTCTGCACGAACAATTTTGATATACAATGCGATAAAAGTAATCAAGTGGCTTGTAGCAGAAGGGAAAACGTTCCACTATTGCCCCAGAATGGAGAATTCTTGATAACTACTGACTCCTCCGATCAAAGCGATGACTCTGGGAGCAGTTAGATGACACTATCGATCTTTCTCCAACCTCCCCCCCCCCCATTGGAGAACTGCTGTGAACCCTGGGGACATCATCTCCGTGCCACCCAAGTCATAACCGGACCATCCTGTTTGTGAATGTGGAGGGGGGAAGCTGTTTGTTCAATTTAACTACTCTGCATGCGGTTTCCTCCGAATACTGGGGCGGCAGTAGCCAGTGGTAGGCAATTTGTCATGTTCCCTTGACACTGGGCGGCTCCTCTGGCTTAATTCTCTCTGTTTACCTGTACAAATAAAGTCCCTCAAACATGCGTGGACTGCTAGGCCTTAGCTTGGTTAATGTATGGAGATTGCACTTTACAGAGGAATACATTTTGGGAAAGGCTTAAATTTCGATTTCACTAAAAGAATAAGGATTATCAAAGTAGTTTTGATTGCCTGAAAGATGTTGTGAAAACTTACGCACGTTTCATCAAAGGAATTTTTTTTTTTAAACCTTTTCGATCGCAAGAGAAAGTACAGCAGCAATTTTTTTCTGACAGCTCAGGAATACATCCCTAGCTAAAATCTAATTTTAGAAATGCTCATTACAATCTATGTGTACGATATTGCTATACAGCGCTCATTTTTTCAAACACTTGAAATGGAAAAAAAGAGAGCTCGTACTTTTGTATGTGTGCTAGAAGTTGTTCATCTTAACTTTTTTTCTGCTTTAATGAAACCTTGATTTGGATGATATATTAGCTAGTTTGAGAGTGCATTTTAACATGTAGCTGAAACAGCGCATCCGTTTGTAAAAAAAAAAAAAAAAAAAAAAAAAAAAAAAAAAAAAAAAAAAAAAAAAAAAAAAAAAAAAAAAAAAACCACTGAAGCATAATTTCTCAGTAAGTCATTTGATTGAATAATATTTTTGTAAAAACATATAATAAATTGCATTGACTATAAAACAAACATTATTAGCACTAACCTTGAAAATGCACCCTTAGTAAAGAGATTTTGAAATCTTTGAAGCGGGTATTCCGGGCTCAATTATCATACTTTAAATTATCATTAATATAATAAATAGCTTTATTACTGATTTACTACGAAATAATATTTGTACCCTTCAACATCTGTACAGCTTGCTCCATAATTTTTAATTACATTGGAGAAAAAAGTTTAATCAGTTGTTTCGAATGTAGTCTAGTTAAAAAGAAAAATGTTGAATAAAATATATAATACATTTTTAAAACTCAGGAAAGTGCTAGTGTAAAATAATGCAAAACAATTTTTATTTACATGATTATGCAAATGAAGATTTAGTAGTGATTTCTGTCAAGATACTGGTACTAAAAGTCGATGCAATTTATTTTATATTATTTATTTTCACATCACAACAAATCCAACCTGAAGGCATGATGCCAAGAGCGTAACTGCATTCACACAAAATAATTTGCTGCCATCCCTGATTACAGAAATCATTTCATAAAGTATTTCATCCGATTTTTTCTGGAGAAAACATAAAATTTTACAATGGAAATTAAATTTCTCGTGAATTCATCTTATCGTTCGTCTTTCTATTAGATTTTCTATTTCTGATTCCATGCCAACGCTTCCCTTTACTTTCGCTCGAATTCAATTCAATCAAATTACTTAAACCTGGTAAGGTTTATATCAAAATATTTTACGTTCTTTCTCAGATGGAAATGTCTACAACGATTTAGCACTTTGCCTTTACAAACAATTTATTATGCTGTACGTGAGTGTTTACATTTGATTTTAAAGTACATTTCAAACTTTTGTTTTCATTTTTGGCAACGGTTCTTTCCAGTGCAATTACGTTGTCAAAGGAGGAAAGCTGGACTCGCTCAAGTGAAAAATATCATTGTTTCTAAAACTATACGAAGAAAACAAGAAAAAAAATATAGAAGAAGAATTGAAAGCTTAAAAAGTAAATAGAAAATATGTTATGTCTTTAAGTCTTTGGTTCTTTGATGTCTCGCATTTTTCGATGCATACTTACTTCAAGATTTTTGTATTATGTAAATACGTGTTTTATATTAAAGTAATAGTTTTGCAAAAGATGAAAATAAAACGTTTTTAAACTCATTTACAAAACAGAAGTATTTAATCAGCCAGTCGAATTACAGTTCGAACTCTTCGGTTAAATCATTGAAATTTTAATGATTTATGCTAAAAGCAAAGTTGTTTTTTTTTTTTTTGAATATTGAGTTTTTGAGGACACCCTAGTCAGTCACCAATCGTTTCAGCAGATGCAGTTTTGGTAATAGTTAACAACCTGATAATGCGGATATTTTATTTATGTGGTGTATTGACTGTGAGTCGCTCGAATAGTTGAAATAAAATTTAAGAATAGTAGCTTTAATAACATTGAAGAAAATATTTGTTCAATGAACGTGTTACGTAGATTTTTTGTGTGCGTATTAGTAAATTGTAGGGTAGAAACACCAAATGTGGGGTACCGTTCGTTTTTACCACTTACAACTTACGAAATAAAGAATGAAATAATAATATTGTACGCAGAATGAAATACAATATTCTTGGGTTAGTTTACTTTAGTTTAAGAGTTTAAATTAGGAATGTTTACTCTATATTTTTTTTATCAACATCAAATTGGTTGCTGATACGAGACTGTTCTTATTAGGGTGTACCACAAAAATAATACCATATAACAATAGTTTGCGTTTAAAAAATCAACTACTTACATTTTACGCATTTGACTTACTTTTTTGTATGACGTTGCAGTCGGAAAGAACTCATTTGAGACATTTTTAACGTCAAACTTAATAAAGTAAGAAAAACAACTTGTTTAAGCTTAGGCTTAATCTTTGTCCAATTGAATTCTTTCTTTCTGGGTTCCGTACCTAAGAGAAAGCTCTTGGCCTTCGCTTGCATTCCTTTTGTTTCCGGATCGGTTTATAATTTTCTCATTGGTGTTTGGCTAATCCGCTATTTTTATCTTTTAAGCTGCGTGTTTATCTGCTCTTGGCTTTTGTCAGATGTCTTTTCATCCATAAGCTCATTACTTTTTGCATTGAAAAAGGCGTTCCCTGTAACGCCGAAACACATGTCTGCTGTAATCGGCAAATTTGTGCTTTTTTAACGATGTTTTTCTTACTTTACTGTTCTGCACAAAGGTATTTATTTATCTTATCAAACGTAATGTCCATCCCTTGATCATTTGAAAGTAATCTCGTGCAATGAATACATACAATACCATTTCCATCTTGAACTTCATCAGTTCGTTCTTCTTTATCTAAAGAAGAAGACGCCCTTCTTACCTCATTCTTTGCTCTTTGCACAGTATTTCAACCCAGCTCATACAGCATGCCTCGATAACCAGATTTAAATTTTTAATCACAAGCAATAATAACGAATTAAATTGAATACGTAAGGAAAAAGCACATCGGTATTACGAAAGAAAAAAAAAAAAACTTACGGAATAAAATTTTCAACATAAAACAAGAATGGAACCTGATTACAGTACCACTCGGAATAATAGGACAAGAAAGCTCTCACTTCAGATCGCTATTTGATTCTTAACAAAAAGCATCAACTTATAGACAATTGTTTTCAACCTTCAAGGCCGTATCCAGAAATAATTTTTGGGAGGTGCCCGTTTTCGCACATTGTCCTAACACACACACACACACACACACACACACACATATATATATATATACATATAGACAATACATACATACTCGCATAAAAATATTTAACATAGAAGATGTTCTTTGTCTCAATTTTTAATGATTTCACTGTTGAACTGTTGTTATTTTTTATTTTCATTTCTTATTATTTTTTCATTCACCTTTGTGGTGGTAAGGTTAACAGGAGAGTGTTCCTTTAAGTCGGATATAGAACATCCATAATTTCAGAGGGACCGGTGGTTTCTCCTTCGGTAAATTTTTTGAAAATTAGATATAAAAATCCTGTATTTTGAGGCTTTAAATGTGGTAAGTGAGACTACAAAAATGTGAAGAAAAATTGGCAAACAAAGTCTTTCAAAAGTTATACATTCTTTTGCAAATCAAGATCAATCAAAATAAAAATTGCTTGTTCGACAAATCGTTGACATTAATGGACAGAGAGGAAAAACGAGAGAGGAGAAAAGAGAAGCTCATCGTCATTTGCTCTTATCGGCTTTTGGTGTAGTTTGTTTTGATCACTCCCCCCCCCCCTTTTCATCAAATGGCCTTACAGAAGGATTTCTCAAACTTTTTCGACTCACAACACCCTTTGACGAAATAGAATTTTCTCGCGGCACCTTAGTCCATCTCTATTGTATGAGATACATGCAATTAATAAAGTCATCCTAATGTTCATAACCAAATATTATGCTTATTTATGACTGTATTGGCCCCAGATTTTGCATATTCATCAAATGGCCTTATTGGGCTACAGTTTACTTTTCTAGAAGATCCAATTATATAAACTATAATGGTACACAAAGACATTTTTCTCTTTAAATTCATCTACTACATAAATTTGGTTTCAAGAAAAATATATATATTTTTTAAGTTAGTAAAATACAGTGAACCATGTAGAAACAAAACCTAACATAAAAAGAGATAAGATAGTTTCGATATCTCTGTTCTGTAATAAATTTTGTTGAAACATTGTTGCCTGGTTATCAAAAACTACTTTTTGAAAAGGCTTAATCATTAATCAGGCCTTATCATGACGATGAAGGCACGATATAGAATTTTTTTTAATGTTATATCAAAAGAAACAAAGATAGCTTAATTTTTCTACATGGCTTTATTTTGCACACCCACCTAATATGGATACTATGGACACCTTGCGGCACCCCAGGATGCCGGTGCACACAGTTTGAGAAGCCCTGCCCTACAGTATAAAAATTTTACAAAATGTTTTCAAAGAAATGGTGTAGAGATTCAGAAAATAAGAACGAAAGAGTAATATTCTAGCCATTTGGACAATTCATACTTTATTTTCTTGATAAGAGACAAAATTGAAGGATTTTTGAAGAAATTTCAAAAACTTGAATAATTTTCAAGGACTCTAGAACAGTTGAAAATATTTAAAGCACTTTATTTGCACTTTTTCGAAGTTGATTGCACAGCCTTACAAAATGATTATAACTTTGTACGACACACACCCTTTGTAAGTTAAAAATAAATGTAACGAAATATTTCTCAAAACAAACATTTTCTTTTTCAATCACAAGTAGTGCAGAAAATGAAATAGAGTAGAGTAAGTGTTATTTTTTTTCTCATGCTTAAGATATAAACAGTATGAAGTAGAAGTAAAATAAAAACAGTAACAAAAGAATTTCCAAAATACTGAATTCGGTATTAAATAAATGGCAAGACATGAAACATATCAGTCACAAAAATTTATCTTGAAACATATGCTACAAAAACGCGAGAACCAATATTTTTGCTTTTTTTACTCAGGATGTATCAAGGAGCTGAATTTGGCTCATCTTGGTAACCAGATACTAGCCTAATCTGAAACTATTAGCCCGGACTTTGGGGAGTCTATGGCTCGAAATCGGTGAAGTGTAAGTTTTATAAGAGTTTTAGGAGGAGGAGTGCAAGGGCGTGCACAGGGGGGGGGGGGGCAACAGGGACACCTGTTGGCCTGAACCTGAAGGGGGGGGGGGGGCAATATTTTTAACTAGGGGTAAAAATAGAGGTAAATTATCTGGAGGTAGACAGGAAAAAGTCATTTGTGACAAGCCCCAAAATTTCTGTGGAAGGAGGGCAAGTTTACGAAACTGACAAGGGGCCTGCCTTGGCCCTGGATGGCCCTGAATTGAATTGGGAAAGAGAGCAGGAAGTCCTAATTACAGGTCTAAATTTCAAGTATGCTTTGCAGCTAATGAGAACTAGAATTTCTTTTTCTGTATTTCTTCAAATTTTCACTGCATAAAAAAACTTTATTATTTTCTTTTTCTGATATTAGAAATTAAAAAAAAAAGAAAAATCTGTTTTACGGTACAAAACAATTCAGGTTTTATGGGAGGGGCGTCGCCCCCCCCCCCCTCTGGATACGGCCCTGACAACCTTCTTCGATATCTGTAGAGTACATGCGTAAAAATACGCAGGTAATCTGAATAGGAAATACAGTCATATTGGAGGCACTGTAATCTAAATAATATAATATATAGTGATGCAAAAGATGTTTTTTTTAACATTAGAACAAATTGTTAACCTACAAATGACCTTCCCAGGAATATAAAATGCCCCCCCCCCCAAAAAAAAAAATCCAATTGTCACTTAATTTTAAGACTTGTCTTCAATTTTTTTTCCAGAAAAACGTAATGTATATCCCGAGAGATTTTTTTTCTTTTGTTTTCCATTACTCATTAAGCTCACATGTTTACAGGATAGTTTTTAAATGCTTGCGAGATAAACTTTTTTTTTTCAATTTTGAGGGTATTCGTTCCATGAGTACTTTCTTCACTTCCAATTGAAAGAAATTAAAAAAAAATTCTTCAAAAAAAAAAAAAAAAAAAAAAGCATTTCTTTTTTCTTTGAAACTTTAAAACATTTAAATCCGAACATCATTTCCAATTCTTTTATAACATATTGCATCCAATGCAATGATTTTTTTCGGAAAATAGGGTCACCAAAGAACTCCCATTTTGGAGGTATGACAGCTATCAACAAAACACGTCGTATCACACTTAGCAAGCGATAATAAATATTTCAATATCGGATGATATCAGCAGATGCGGAAATTGCATAAGCAAAAAGCGGAAGAGCCGGGAGGGAAGAAACCCATTCACCCCCCTATTTTTAGGAGCTCCCAAAAGCTGCGTAAAATTAAGCTAGTCTGACATAAAAATCCCAACGCCGGGCGAATCACAACCGATGCCATCTCTCTTAAACAAAGTCCGAAATGAATCGTTAACCCTTCTGAGAGAAGTTTAGGCGGAAGTATAAAGGCTGCGCTCTGCCGAAGAAGTATAAAAAAAGCGATGCTGAGGAGAAGACCAGCTCCGAGTTCGGATAATAAAAGATCATCGTAAAGTGGGGCAACTAATTTCGAGTAATATGTCCGGATGAGCCATCGGTTAGGTATCTATAAAGTCAGAGTGCAACTAATATGCTTTGGAGACATAAAACTGTGACTGAATACGGCGGCTGACAAGATTATTGGAAATTCTTCGCAATTGACGCGAAGAACTCTCGCTTTCCAAGTTCCGTTCGGAGACGCCTGTTATTGCTGTCCATCACCGGACCTCCTCTTCCAAGGGACTGCGCACTCATTGCCATTTTCAGCTTCCAGGACCATTTTATAGAGATCGCGAAAAAAATGTTCTACGGCGAAAAACGGATTAAAAAGTGTTTCTTAACCACGTTGATGATAATGAATATGTATGATATATTTTCATCAGGCTTCAATTTCAAAAAAAAAATTATTTGGTCGGACAAAATAAAATAAAATAGTCATGTAACGTTAGCAATAGCTAAGCTTAAAGGTTTGTGGCAGGTACATGTCTATTTACACACGGACATACCCCCCCCCGTCACACACACACACACACACACACACACACATGTATGTATATACAAGGTGACTGATTTCAAAAATTTATAACAGAAAAACGGTTAATGATTTAAAAAAAAAAAAAAAAAACAAATCCTTGCAGAAAACTTATTTGGTGCCCCGTAAATGTTTTTTCCTAGATGTCCAAATTGTAGTTAAAAACCTTTTCAGTAGATGGCACTACAGATAGTAAGCCTTAAGTCAGAAAAAAAAAAGATTGAAATTCACCGATTTTTCATCCGATTGCGACATGTAGTTGCAGCCGGCGGTAGACAGTTTGAAAATATTGTTGTGTAATTTTTTTTATAAAAAATATTTTTCAGAAATCTGATGTAATTTTCTATTTTTCTTTGATTTACTGTCTTACGATCTGCAGCGCGATCTATTGGAAAATTCTTAAACTATATATGGTATATAAACATAAATTACGATGTTTTTCTGATTTTGTACTTTTCACTGCACGATGTTAAAGATATATTTCACACTGTTATTACTACGCTGTACTTACAAATATTTCAAATATAATTTCCGCATACCGGCGGATCTCCTTCAACTTTCTTTCACTCCTCTAGTGAAATGTGATCTGTAGTTTGAAATACATGTAATAACTTTCGATAAGCCAAAAGTATTCAATGTATACTAGGGTAAAAGTGGGAGAGACGCCATATTTTTTGTAGAAATTAGATAAAAAATTCAAAATGCGATACAAATCAACCCTGTATGTTTTATTTTAAAGTTGCACTATTATTAAGTATTAAAATTACCATTAACGAGTTTTAGACTTGAATAAAAAAGAAATAAAAAATAAACATTGTAAGTTGACATCAGGCCATCTCTCCCATAACGTGTGGGACAGATGCCATATATGTTATAATTCCTTGTTTTTGAAATTTTTGCGGATCATTTCCCTACCACAATTATTACAGTGCGGTGCGTACATTGTACATGACTCATGCAGCCATTTTTGGCTTAAGAAACACTTAATAGTTGTTTTTTGTTAAATAATAATTTTCTTTACATTCCGCGCCCACAAGCAACTTGTTTTCGCTTTACTGTCGAGCTAGATAGTTTTGAGATTGGATAAGTCTTCTGAAGAATCTTTGTAGGGGTTTCTGTACTGATAGATGTTTGTCTGGAAGTTGATGGTTTTTGTGAAGACTGAGCTGCAGTGCCAACACTTTCAGGAGGAATTTCAGGATTAGCAACTTCAATTAAACCAGTTATAGCAAAGAAATGATGTGGAATAGCATTAGGATTCAGTAGAAATATTCCACAAACTTCAAAACCTGATGTTGCATTTCCCACGGCATTCCATGAGGTTTTTGAGCTTCATTTTTCGATGTTTCTTCTTTTTTTTTTACTTTTTCAATATCCAAAATTAAGTTATCTTCACTCCACTGCCCCCTGATTACCGTATGCTTCCTCGCGTATTTTCATTGCATTCTAAAAATAAATAATAATAATAATAATAATAAACATAACACCATTTCATTTACACGTTTGAAAAGTTTGGTATCTCTCCTCATTATGTGGGAGAGATGCCACATAGGTATAAATTATGTAACTACTAACATATATTGCAAAATGTAGTTAAGGGTCATTCCATAGTGACTAACGTAACATTTGCAGCTGATTTTCAAACTCTTTTTATTTACACCGGGAGTAAAAATAAATGTATTTTGGTTTATTATGCAGATCTAAAATTTACAAGGTGACTATTTTTTATTTCTACCAAGAATTTGAAGCAAAATAAACGCTAGCAGGTGTTTTTTCACCAAAAAAGGCATCGTGACTAACGTAACATTTTTGCAACCCTGAGAAACAATGCTTATGTTACGAGCTAATTTTTTCTGAAACTTACGCAGACATTTAAAGTTTGCCGATATATTTGTAAGAGGTAAACAATCTATTTTTAAAATCGTACTACATATTTGTTACAGACGAATCTTTTTTGGCCCTAAATGGTACTTTTCCGAAAAACTGTGCGTGACTAACGTAACGTGACTAACGTAACCATCGAATAACAAGCAATGAATGCATATAAAAAACTTTTTATAATTAATTTCTTGCTCTTATATTACTTTTACACTTTTTAGGAACCTTCTTTGTGTTGTATTATGGTTTTTCGTTACTTTTTTTCTATATTAGTGTAAGAAATTGAATGGAAGGATTCAGTTCAATTAACTCAATTTGAATGTGCGAAAAAAAAAAAAAAAAAAAAAACCTGCTTTTACAAACTGAATAACATCATTCTTGGTCTAATTAAATCCTAAATATCTCTCTTTTAAAAAATTAACTTTTTGCAAGTTGGTAGTTTCACTGAATTCTAGTATTCTGCTGATATACTAGTTATCGTTATAAGAAACTCCGTAGTACTTTTCAATGGCACATTATTTTTTAAGGTTTACTGATTCATCGAACGAATAGTGTTGTGCATCCTTTTGAATTAAAATGTAATATTGAAAAAAAAAATATTCGAACGTTTTATCAGAATGCATTTTAATTCCAGATATCACCGCAAATGTTTGAATTTCTAAATGAGCATTCTTGCATTTTCTGAAATATATGACAGCAGCGCTTATTGTCACTGTATCATGTAACATCTTCAAATGTTTTCCAACGAGCAGCCGTTACTTCATTTAATAATAGGTGGAGATGTATTTTCTAAAAAATAGAGATGTTCATCTTTGTTAAGACTGTATTTCTATTATCTTAATTCTTAAGATTGGATTCTTGTGTTGAATGCACATTCAGCTGAGTACTCATTTTGCTTTACTCACTTTTTTTCTTTTTTAATAATTCTTTAAATTGGAAGTATCTTCATAAAGACCTTCAAAAAAGTATTTTTCTAAGTAAACAGAAGGTCTACAATGTAAAAAAACTGGTATTTTTCACCCTTTACTTTTTTAATCAATATAGAATGCCTACACATTCAAAATTGTTCATGAAAATTTACGTTAAATTAAATAAATTTTAAATATTAGCAGTATTTTTAAAATGTTACGTTAGTCACATGCAAACCGTTACGTTAGTCACAGCTCAAATGTTACGTTAGTCACACTAATTATTTTACATCTACTGATATTAAAATGAATATTTTGCACTTTTTAAGTAGATATGACACAGATGTAAGAAAATAAAAAGTGCTGTTTGGTTCAATCACCTGGTTTAGTTTTTAAGTTGAAAATAGTACATTTTCGTGACTAACGTAACGTAAATATTTTCAGTGAAATAACCAAACTAATTAAAAGACTTATCTTATAATGCATGCAAAAGGAACAGTCAATTTTATTGGGCCAACATCTAATCATTTAGAATAAACATAGTTCTTTTAAAAATTTGCAAAAATTTTTACATTACACAAGAAAACGTAGACGCATGTTTTTTGCACATGCTAAGCCTTTTCTACAACCTCGCACGTTTTGAGCCAGAAGAAAAACACCGAATGAAATTTTTGCAAATTGTTATTGGATTTATGTACTAGAAAGTATGCTGAATGAAATGATAGGTCACAATTAAGGCTTTGTGGAAAAAAAATTTCTGAGGTTGAGGTTGACATTTCTATGGAATGACCCTTAAAATAAGTTAATAACAAGCTAAATCAAACTTTAAAACCAGTTTTTGCATTGCGTTGCCTTTGTTTTACATTTAACACTTACTGAAACCGCAGCGACTCAAAATTTTCGTCAAAAATGCTCGTACTAAAATAATCTTTTCTTCATACACACGTCACACTCGAGAACAGTCTAACAAGAACTGACACGTTCTGAAGAAAGTGTCTATGAGTAAATAAAAACAGTGAGAAATACAGCTAGCTCTTTCTTAATCACTGATTTTCTGAGGGTATGGCGTCTCTCCTCATATGGCGTCTCTCCCACTTTTACCCTATAGCAAGCATCAACCGCCAGACGCATTTTAAACTTTCAGGAACAATTCATCATGCATGATGATACACATTAATTAACAGAACAGTTAATGAACCATATCAACACTTGTGTGCTTACAGAAAATAAATGGATGTGTTTTATCACATTCAGATAAAAGGCATTCTGTTTTTCTCGTCTTTTGTAAAAATCTTCAAACATTTTATTCTAAAATTCAGATTAGTATCATTAATATGTATGCAGTTTCACATCGTTATGCAGATGAAATTACCGTCGTTAAATATTTTTAAAACATTCTACGTTAGTTTGAGTTTTATATATTATATACGTAGTTTCTCTGAATACTGTAAAGGACAAGCATTCCAAAACTAAAAACTAACACCACACATTTGAGTTTCGTTTTGAATACCATTTCTTTCTGTCTCCCTTTCTTCTTCTTCTTTTTTTTTTCGTTATTAAATTTAATCACGAAGTAATTGACTTCATTTAACTGGTATATTGAAAAAAAAAATCAAATATTATGTTGAATTGTTTACAAATGATGCAAAACATTACCAGATAAATGTGTAGTCAATGTTAGAATAATGAAAGAAAAATTCAAAGTTATTGATATTTTGTAAGTTGTCTTTTAGTTCTGAAATCAAACGAGTTTAACTAGCTTTTGTGAAAAACAGAAGCCATTGAAAAAGAAATTCAGAATATGTCTAAACGCAACTAAGTTTTTCTTTTTATCCTTGAAAACTAAACTGGCCTATTTATATTTTGAATTTGCTTAATAACAGGAAAACTGAATTCAAAATAGAATCTTAAGTTTCATTCTTTCAAGCCGGTGGTGTCCAACCTACGGGCCGCAAAGTTATCCGGATGGTTCGTTGTTTTGTTGAAATGTTACAAACCGAAAACTACGATTAATGACAATGTAAGAAATATTTAGCCAAATATTCAGAAATTGGTTTTTGAAAAAAATACAATTAGGAGAAGAAGCATCAAGTAATGATTACAACAATCAAGTGCTTTATTATTTTTTTCCCATATGTTACGATATTATTTAGGATTTTTTAAAATATTTAAATTATATATATATATATATATATATATATATATATATATATATATATATATATATATATATATATATATATATATATATATATATATATATATATATATATATATGTTCAGACCCGCGAGTTTTTTTTTTTTTTTTTTTACAAAATGCGGCCCTCGGGTAGAAAAAGGTAGGGCACCTGTTTTAAGCGAAACAAAAAATTTTCCCACTAAAAGATTAAAAATAATTATTCCAATATAACAATAATTCAGTAAAATATTTATTTTTTCAGGTTTTTATGCAATCTCATCAATTTCAATGGCTACACTGAAAAAGTATTTTACACGAATACCATATTCAGCAATTCGGTTTGAAAGCATATCTTAGCAGAGTATTTTGAATGGGTCCTGAAAGTGACCCGTGTCGCGCAAAGAGTTTAAGAAACGCATCATAATCGTCATTTCTTGTACCTCTATCCTTGCGTTTCTCGTTTTCATCAACGAATATGCTTTACTGAAATTTGTACTTACAGAACAAAAGTAATTACAGCTCATACATCGAAAAGAATAATGTTTTATTTGGCACATTAAAAAGAATTATGCTATAACGTAACACAAAAATAAAATTACATAAATTCGTTTTTGGTGGTTTTGGTGGCTAAAACCCCTAACTGCCTTTTGTAGCTTTGCTGCTACATCAGTTCTTAGAACACAAAAAACCGTTTTACAGGGGTACGTTTTCATTCACGAGTGGTGGTAGGTTTGTCATTTAAAATCACTGCAAAAATGTCAACGAATGATAGGCACACTTTGCCTAAACTTCCTTTACTTTTATTGCTTGAACAGAAGTATAAGTTTATTACGGGAGTTTGGTGAGATAAAAATAAATCACTTTTAAATTAAACCCTCGAAATATAGTGTTTTAATCCAGCATTATTTTTTATTGCTATTATTATTATTATTATTTAAGTTTTACTAGAATAATGTTTTTTATTTTTTTTTGTACTGTATATATATATATATTTTCATTTTATTGATATAACCCTCCGTTTTATTCAAGACGAAGTTCTTAATTTAATATATGCAGATATGAATATTTTGTTGAATTAAGAATATAATAAATATGTTTCATTACACGGAACTGAGAAAAGTTAAACGATGTGTTTGTTATATAGGGGAGGGTGGCCCAAAGCGGGTAGGTTTTCAAAGAAACGCTTGAAAGTTGTAGTTTTTGGTTTTGAATCGCAACAATATCGGTTTTTATTTTATCGGTATTTCCTAGCAGTGTTCTTGAACTTCAAAAATAAAAATTGATCTTTATATTATTTCAAACCCAATATTTATTTATTATCAAATCTTACAAACATTTGAAATTCCTGCTTTGCCCTACCAGGGAGCCCAAAGCGGGTAAGTTTAATTATATGTGATTTGGTACATTTGCCAATCAAACAATCAAATATGAAGTCATAAATGATTAAAATAGTTGACTAGCTACCTGCCATTATATATATATATATATATATATATAATATATATATATATATATATATATATATATATATATATATATATATATATATATATATATAAATGAATGTTTGTCTGTATGTCATCCATGAACTCAAAAACTATCCGGCAGATTTGGCTGAAACTTTCACCGTTTGTTAGTTTTGGTACTGGGAATGTTTACAGACCAGTTCGAAAAAAATCCGATCGATAGTTCCTTTTTTATTCCAATTTAAGTCACAATCCATTGGATAAATACGAATAAAATTATCGGCTGCAGAAATTAATTCGCGTGAAAGATCTCATTGATAAGAAGTTAGCTGTTGCCATTTTTCTTGAGTTTGAACAAATAAATTCTTTCTTTATTGTTTTATGGCTTTTCATGCAACGGGGGGATTTAAAACTTTTTCTATTTGATATTTTTAGCGATTGATTGATCTCGCAAACTGCGTGAGTACAAAATTTGAGTATAGTCACGGCTTCACTTGATACCTGGACCGATTATTATGAAAATTGCTATATATATATGTATTTTTCCACGGAGAAGGTGCATAATATGCTCATTGAAGCCACTCGCCACCAGGTGGCACTGCAGAGTAGCAACTTCTGCCCTGTTCAACCGATTGTCATGAAAATCAGTGTAATGATGTATTTTTTTGTTGGCGTAGCAACGCGCGACGGGTACAGCTAGTAATATATATATATATATATATATATATATATAATATATATATATATATATATATATATATATATATACATATATATATACATATATATTTATAACATGTATATATATATATATATACATGTATATGTATATATATATATATATATATATATCATGTAAACACGACATACGTATGCATCCCCGCTTACACAGCATGGCCTCTTTGAGCCACCCTCTTCTACTTATTGTTAACAGGATGTTTCTAGCTTCAAAAAATTCGAATATGCAGATTATAGTTCATGATAATTGTGCAGACAGACAGACCGACTGACACACAGTTGATCGACAGACACATATTTTTCTCATCTCAAAACAATACTTTCAAGTTTTTAATTTTTTGAAATTTATTTGAAAATTTTGTTTATTTTTTTCTTTTTTAATTTTTTTGGTTTTAGTGATATTTTTGGATGCATTAAACTGTCGTTCGTGCTTTTTTTCTTTTTTCTTTTGTTCTTACGGGCAATTAGGAAAAAAAACAAGAACGCTGAGTGAAAAAAGAAAAAAAATCCAAGTAGTGCTGTTCTAACCAATAATCAGTGTATACACAAAAATCTTTTGAAACCATTCACAAGTTCAAATCTCTCTTAAATTTAGGCGAGTACTTTTAGCGTAGAAAACGTGACCTGGTAAGTTAATGAATGGGAGCATTTTGGTTACCGTATCCAGGTTTAACATCTTATTTTCCATTCTCAATGCTTGAATGATTTTTTCAATAACTACAGTCATTTATTTGATAGTATTGCACCCAAAGTTTACATGTAGGCCCTTTTTTTGGCTCCTTGCTGAAACTTTTATGTTGACATTATTAACTTGGATAGTTTTATTTTCTTTGCCAAAAAAAAAAAAAAAAAGTAACCGATAATTTTTATTTAACATTCAATGTTTCGCTGCTCGTTTCTCCTCAGATAGCTGAATCTCACTACAAATTCTACTGCTTTGAAAAAAAAAAATAATAATAATAATTTGAATTTTTGGCGTCTCGAATTCAAATTATGTTTTTCGGAATCACGAGCGTGTGTGTGTGTGTGTATGAATGTGCGTGTGTGTTTGTGTAGGCGTATGTGTGTGGGTGCGTGTGTGTGTATGTAGGCATATGTTTTTGTGCCTGTGTGCAGGCATGAGTGTGAATATGTGTATGTGTGTGTGTAGGGGTGTGTGTTTGTGTCTGTGTGTAGGCATGTCTATGTGTATGTATGCGTGTGTGTGTGTAGGATATGAATTCAACCTGTAGACGGTTTTCGCAAGAGGAGCAGCATCGTGAGGCCCGTCGACGCGACGGTGGTGCTGGCAGAGGGTGCTAACGGGAAAATAAAATGATAGGAATTCAAAACAGTCAAATGAGAACAATAAGCAATCGTGATTGCTCAAAAAAAAAAAAAACTTTTTGAAATGAAATTTCGTAGGCAACTTTTAAGTCGAAAAACCAAATTCAACCGAAAATACATCAAGGTTAATGGTACAGGTACGAGGAGAAGAAATGCTAAAGCTGCATACATTGTGCTGTCAACTGTAAGCCAAGAAAGATTTTTTTTTTTTTTTTTGCATAACCGGCGAGTTTTTTAATACAGACAATATTATATGAATAAATATTCAAGACTTTTTACATCGTTCTTTACCTTTTTAGGACTCTTATATTGCCTTGCAAAGTGGTTTGTGTCGTTTCTTTAAAAAAAAAAAAAAAATCCGATTATTTGCTTTTTAACGATCACAAAATAACTACTGAGCCTAAAGATTCCGTTTTGATTTAAAATCAACGTTAAAAAAGTAAACCTTATTAGCAATATCGATCATATTTCTCATAAATAAGGAGTTTTTGTCAGCATTTTTCCAGAAAACAGATTCAAGCACAAAATTGTTTCAAAAACTACTGAGCGTCCAGCATGCTAGTTGAACTTAAATGATTGAAAATGCCCTTTTCTATGCATATAGCAGTTAGTATCCAAAAATTCATAATATATGAGGTATTAGGGGAGAACTAAAAAAATCCGAACATTTTTTACGTGTTAGGTTTTTACGTGCTTTCTTTCACTTCACATGTTAGGCAGCGATCACAGGTTTTTCGAAACAGTAAATTTTGAATCATACTACCCTAACTGATCCAAATAACAAACAAAAAATCAGAACCACATCGCGCGTTCCGATTTTAGTTCTTTTCTATGCACATTTTGACTTGACTTAAATGGAAATGTTTCAACATCAAATTATATTATTAATTTCAAACAACTCATAAATGCTGCGTGCATTTTTAGACACATAAGATGAAATAAAGATTCATAAAAACAAGGGAATAGTGAGATTTTGTTGTGGAATCTAAATAATTTTGCGTTTACAATTTAGCCTTTTTTGACGCAAATAACTATGTTTCTGTTTATGTCATGTTTCTGTCATGTATCGTTTTTTGAATTGCTAACCTAATAGTGCAGCTTTGTTGGTAAACAAGAAAAATATAAGCATACTAACTAATCATTAATATATTTTGATAACGTTTATAGTTTCTGATATTCTGCGACTGAACTAATTTCCTATTGACAATTTTTTATTGAGCAATCACGATTGCTTATTGCTTTCATTTGACCGTCTTTGACCGTCCTCGATGTTGTGGTTCCATTTTCAGCTTGGATCAGAGACACCAGCACCACCGCCCACCGGCCTCTGCAGGCGCGGCTCCGAACACTGCCTCCTGGAATCCGTTTCTTCTGGTCGATGGCGTCCATGTCCTACACACACACGCGCGCACCACACACACACACATATACACACACACACGCCTACGTTCATGCACACAAGTCTACGCACACGCACAAGCCAACGCATGCACGCACGCGCGCCAACACATACACACACGCCTGCACACACACACACACACACAACTATACACACGTAGCCGTCCAGGAGGAGGGGTAGACTTTGGGGGGACAGGAGCTGTTTCTAGAAACAATAGCCCCCAATGAGTAGGGCCCTGTCGTAACTCGTGATTGCGAAAAACATAATTTGAATTCAAAATTTCAAAATTCAAATTAATTAGCTTTATTCTTTTTTTATATACAGTCATGAAATCAATTTTTCATCTGCATGTGAAAATATGTTTCAGTATTCCTAAAGCCATGACAATAAACGAGACAGACTTCATTTAGAAATCAGCAGACAACCATAACAGTTAAATCAAGTGAAGTGAATACCTTTCGATCCGAATTGACATCCCTTGTTATTGCTGCGGAAGTCGTGCGTGGGCCTGATAATGTCTCCGGAGGATCCAATCGGGAGAACCGGACAAAGACACCGGAAAAATCGATATGATCAACATGCCGGTTTACTCAATCATCGCTTCGATCGGCAAACCAATATTTATCAAGACATTGCTTCATCTGCGCGCATTCATCATCAAAGGCTGCGAGTGTGTAACGTGCCAATGTCTTAAGCGGCGGCGGTTATGAACCCATCATAGGGGCGGTATATTGATGGAAGTTCGGTTTGCTGATGTCTTGAGACATTCATTTTCGTTCGGCGTAAGACAGCCGGCTGCATAATTATGGCTCTGGTGCAAGATGTATACATCGCGGGGCCTTGCTTCATCACTGCGGTGCCGTAATTCGGTTGGCTCTAATGATTTCTAAAGCTTTTATTAATTGTAAACTTTGCAATTGGCTTAGCGAATATTTTTTGCAAATTTTTTTTTGAATGGGGTCGTTTCAAAAATTTTAAAAGTATTTTTTTCTGAAAGCGCATGCTTAAACACATAGGATCTGACCATTTTTTAAATAAATTGTCTAAGTTTAATATTTAAAAAGAATTACTTAAATCTCTGCGCTTTCATTGTTTACACTTCAGTCGTGTGACATCACAAATGATGAAATTCAAGGCAAGGGTATGCAAAAAGTAGCTTCCTAACCACCTAAAATGGGAAGAAAAAATATCAAAGAGAGAGGAGGGGATACGATTTTTAAATAAACATTTCATAATTTCTGGAGGGATTTGTTTTTTATTTTGCTATTGTAGATTTAACAGTTTTCCCGTGTTGCAAAATACAATCAATAAATAAATATAATAAATGAGTAAATAAATAAATGTATACGATAATAAATCCAAATGGAATTAAATTCAAAAAATAATAACAATACTAATAAATAAAGAAATAAAATAAAATAAATACTATAGTTTGGGGAAATTCTAACCTGCCCGCATTCAACATTGGTTTGAGATTATAATAAATATGTAGTTAACAGCATTGTATGGCATAATTGGAATCCACTGCGTTTAAGCATTTAATTTTGTACATATTCCAGGACTTCCTTGAAAAAAAAAAAAACTTTGAAAAGGTAGATATTAAAAATTACTAACATTTCAATGTGTTTTTTTTTTTTTGTAAGCACAAAGTAGGATTTTAGAAATAAGTCCGAAGCATTCTAACAACACAAACATAAACGATGAGGTAGATGAGGTAGGTCTCTTGAGTAAAGCAGGAGTGTTTATTTAGTGAAACAAAATGGCACTTTATATGCTAAATTGTAAAATAAAACAACGTAGGGCGATTCGACATGATATAAAAACAAAAAATTAGAAATGGTGTTGTAAAAGCTATTTGCCTTGAAGAAAAGCTAATATTTTAAACTTTACGCTTAGAAACTGCAACCTCTTGGTAAGAAACTCTCTTCAAAATTAATTACACATTCTTACGAAATTAAAACGTTATCTGAAATTTGCTGGAATTTAAAAGAAATAACCGCATCATTTGAGCAAGAGTCAATTTTATTCGAACTTGCTAAAATTACACTAAAAAAAATGTGTAACCCAACTCTGTAAAAGTGGTGAAAGCTTTGCTGTCTCCATAGCAATGGATTAACTTAACTGATAAAACTGGTGTAACGCTCTTACGTTACACAAAGTGCAAAATACTGCCATCGTATTTACGCAGTAAGGTTACACATTTTTTTACAGAGTACCAGACATTCATATACTGTTTACAAACACAATCACATATGAATCTCTCTCTCTCTCTCTCTGTCTCTCTATGTATATATATATATATATATATATATATATATATATATATATATATATATATATATATATACATTCCTTTCATAATATATATATATTCCTTTCTCTTCTAAGGCTCTCGGGGAGGTTAGCAAGCTATTGGGACCTTCCCTCTTGCTAGACAGAAAGAGCCTTGTGAACTTTAGGACCAATCCCCCCCCTTGATAAAGTGTTGGTCCTGGGTTCACCTTTTTCATTTTCCATTTTGATGTTCTCGCTTTTTTCATTTGTATTTTGACTGTTTGTGTGAATATATATATATATATATATATATTATATATATATATATATATATATATATATATATATATATATATATATATATATATATATATATCGGTATCTTTTTTTACATCAAAATCCTCTTCGGTGGCTACTTATTCACATATCTTCCTGCTAAAATATCTACCTATCTATCATTCTATCTATCTTTGTAATTATATACATATGAACAGAGGCGATTTTTAAAACGGTTATTGCTGAAGTAAAATAATTCATGCGTGCTTTAAAAGCATTGCAGGTGGAAAAGCAAAAGCATTATTAAGGAAAAATGCCCCGCTATTTTTAATTTATCCACTGGCGCTCCCAGCTCCCAGCGCATTTCTCTCCCACACAAAAGCCCTGACGAAACCCCCGCTTCTAATCCAATCGCCGGTACAGTTTGACGTGAAATTCATTAATTAACGTAAACTAAGCCACACACGTCCGCTTGGCGCATAATTTCCATTAGGAAAAGGCGCTTTCGGACAAAATAGCTCACATAAAATTAGATTACCCGAGCCTTCATGGCAACTGCCAATTCCAAATACTACTCCATGGCACGACGGATCCTTACGAATTTGATGATAATTCCTACACCAGCTCCAGCTCCAGCGGAAGAATGTCGGCTCGAAAAAGGAGTTTGATTGCGGTGCGAAGAATTTTGTTCGTCTCGAAGTTACTGGATGCATTTACGCGAAAAAAATAAAATAAAAAAATAGCGTCCTTTATTTAAGGAACAAATATTTTAAAGTGATATTTGTATTAAAATACAACTAGTGATTGCAATGCCAGGATACTGGTATATACCGAATACTGGTATTTCCAGTAATTTTGCAATTTCGTCATACCGGTATTTTCTGAGGTAAAATACCGGTATTTTCGATATTAACTGAAAATAATAAATAGTTTCAATTAAAAAATTTTCGATGAAACTTATTGAATGTACATTTCTTTTCCATGATACAGAACCAAAATCAATCTATTGATGTAAAACTTTGGCTTCAAAAGTACGAACAAATAGAATACCATTTAAAAAAAAACAGCATCCTGGCAGCAAGTAACAAAAGATCGCAAAAAAATAGCATCCCTTATTTGAGAAACAAATATTTTAAAGTGATATTTGTATTAAAATACAACTAGTGATTGCAATACCAGGATACCGGTATATACCAAATACCGGTATTTCCAGTAATTTTGCAATTTCGTAATACCGGTATTTGCTAAGGTATTACGTATATTTTACCGGTTTCGTAATACCGGTATTTTCGGTATTAGCTGAAAATTATAAATAGTTTCAATTAAAGAATTTTAAATTAAACTTATTGAATGTACATTTCGTTTCCATGATACAGAACCAAAATCAATCTATTGATGTAAAACTTTGGCTTAAAAAGCACGAACAAATATAATATTAGTTTAAAAAAAACAGCATCCTGGCTGCAAGCAGCAGAAAGATCGCAAAATGATACTGTCATTACTAGATGGTGAGATGAATCGCAATTGCGTGCGCTTTTGTGCACCATATTTTTATTTTGTTCATTTCACTGATCACTCACTTTCGCTTTTGGAAAAGTTAATTTCGAGTGTAATTTTGAATACATGTATCCTATGAACAATTTTTACCAACCATCAATTGCAGTAAAACTTTATGGTTCTTTTTCAAATATTTCTCTCAACTGCACTAAATTTTGAAAAAAACTCTTTCTTTTTAGCATACCAAATGATAATTTGTTGTCACCAGTATTGGTGCTGTCCTGTCTCAATATTTGACTTTATACTTGGCAAGATAATAATTAAAAATTATATGGTGCCTTGAAAATTGATCAATTGAAAAATATTTTCAGATATTTACATAATTATAATTGTAAAGAATTTTGAAAAGAAAGAGAAAATGAATAAGAGAAGCTAACAAAATCAAATTTAGCTATGTTTATCTTAAATTTACAACCAAAAGGCTAATAAAGAGCAAACACAAATCTCTCTTTCTCAAGACAAAATGATGATAATATTCGAAAAGTATATTTTCCTGGAAAAAAATTACAACTAGCTATGAATTAAAAAAAAAATAACACACACACACACACAAAAAGATTTATCGAAAAATAACACGTAAGAGACCGAATAATTTGAAGATGAATTACTTCTGGACAATTAGAGGAGGTGTACCGCGCATTGTAAACAGTACCACGGACCTGCGTGAACTCAGAAAGAGTATTTTCAACTGTAAGAAAGTTGAGCACTAAAATGAGTTCCAGGCTCAGAGACAATTCAATAAATGCATTATGTTTTTTACTATTGTTTATTTTTTATTATGACATTTGTTCCTTCATTTTATATTTGTTCACAATACGTTTTTATAAATAATAGTTTTTGTACAAAATTATGAGTTGTGGCAACAAAACAATATTTTTTGCAAGCTTTTTTTTTTTTTTTTTTTTTGCGAAATTTCGAATAACGGTATTAATACCAATATTCCGGTATCACGTTTTTAAAATACTGAATACCGGTATTGAGTTTTTTGGTCCAGTATTGCAATCCCTAAATACAACTAACTATTTTGTAACAGGTTACAATGACAGAAAAGAATGAAGTGTTTACCTGATTTCCTTATCTGGTAATATTTAAACATACTGAAAAAAGTTGAAAAGGAAGAAATTTAATTTATTTCACTATTTACAGAACTGTTACATATTTTGTGCATTGTTCTTCAAATGCTATACATAAATTGAAGATCAGAGGAATGATTGGTACATTTTTGAAGGAATACTGCTTTAAAGAACTATTTTAAAACAAAACAAAATGCTTAAAGTTTTTTAAGCACTTTGGAACACACTTACAGCTCATAGAGATCATTCGTTTACCAACTATCATATCAAACGAGGCTTTGAATGAACAATTCATGTACTTTTTTACAAAGTTATGGGTCGTTGAACTCTAGCATAACACACCAATAATTTACCTGAAATAGAGAATATAAAATTAATATCAATATCTTAATAGCTTTAATACATTTATTTGAAAAAAAATATCTTCATTCAAAATCTATAAAGTTAACTATTTCGTTAGTTAAATGGAATGGATTAGATAAAACATGTATGTCATATTTCAAAACAGTTACCCTAATTGATGATGTGAATACGTAGGTCAAACATATTGCCAAATTTGCATACACATTACTAATTATTTAAAACTTTCTTTACAGTTTGTATGTGTGCATATGAGCATGATACATTTTCATACAATATTTAAAAATAATTTTAAACCTTCATTTAAAAAATAATATTGCAGTTACTACGTTAAGACTGGAACAAGCAAATTTCATTTAATTTTTTGGAACAATTTTTATAATAGTTTTTATAAAGAAATATAAACTACTGTCTGACCACGGATTGTACGGAAAGACAAACATCCGTTTTACAGCCGAAAATGGACGAATCTATTATTTTTTACCGATGTCAGCTTTTGCAGAAACAGAGTCTCATTCAAATGAGAGAATACGCGCATCAAATTTTTACTTTTCCCCCTTATTCACATAGATTCGTCTTATCTGAACGTTTGAAAATTCCATGCAATCCGTGGTTGGACAGTAAGGTAAACACACCAGAGTAGTGACCAGTGCTTAGTAGTGCTTCAGTAGCGGCCACTTCAAGTTTTATATTTGAAACATTAGGATCCCAGGTTTCCCAATGGATTGAAACGTGCGGGAGGTAATGTAATGCCTCCTGCACGTTTGATGCACTTTTGAATCCATTCATAGGACTGGAAATTTTTCAAATATAAGCCTTGAAGTGGCTACTACTGAAGCACTGGTCACTATTGGTGTGTTTACCGCCGTACTGAAATTTATTTTGATTTTTGAGCAATCACGATTGCTTATTGATCTCATTTGACTGTTTTTGGCGTTACGCTGATTTTATTTTCCCGCCAGCACCCTCTGCAGCATCACCGTCGACCGGCTCCTCACGATGCTGCTCCTATAGCGAAAACCGTCTCCAGGTTGCGTCCATATCCTACACACACACGCATACATACACACACCTACACACACGCATACATACACACACCTACACACACACACACACACACAAGTACACACACACACACCTACACACACTCATGCCTGCACACAGACACGCACTCATGCCTGCACACAGACACAAACACACATGCCTACACACACATACACCTACACACTCCTACACACACATATACACACTCATGTCTGCACACAGACACAAACACACATGCCTACACACACACACACACACACACGAGCGCTTACACACGCACACACGAACGCCTACACGCACAGCACTGCATACACAACACTCACAACATGCATACATACACTCACACACCCACACACACACAAATGAGCCTACACAAACACACACGCGCATACATACACACACACACTCGTAATTGCGAAAAACATAATTTGAATTCATGATGCCAAACATACAAATTAATATAATTTTTTTTTCTTCTCTTCCAGAATATGCATTTGGATTTTCCCTTTGATCTCTCTGCTTCATCCTTTAAACGTTGATGCCTCTACATTTCAAAATGCAAGCATTGATCAGAAGCTATTTAAAGAAATTAGAGGAGAAAGCATTTTCTCAACGGTAAGACAGTGTAGTCTATATTCTTCTTGTATTTCTGAGAGCGCAAATCTTCAACACGAAAACACATAGGCGGCGAGTACACAGGAGCAAGGGGGACAACTGCCCCCTCATTTTCAAAAGTAGAAGAGCTCTGTCCCCCGACGTTTTAGAGTAACAAATTAACGATCGAATGAAAAATGATTTTTTTAACGGTGGAATGATTTATTTCACGAAAATAAAAAAATAAAACTTTTAAATAAAAGGACTTCCTTCATGTTATTTCACGAAAATGGAAGTTCCAGTTGGAGGGAGGGGGAGAAGAAGAGAAGTGTCTACGGTGACCATCCGTCCCGAATTGTGAGGCCACATTCCAAAATTTTAATTCCAATATTTTGTTTTCAGTATCAAAATTTCAATTTGTTTCATTTCCCGCCGAGCAGTATATATGTTTATACAAACTCAAATAAAATATATATTTTTTTATAGAGAGTAATGTACTAATGTTTGAAAAGTCTTGCAGATACAAAAAAAAATTCTTAAAAAAGCTATACTTCAGATTTAAACATGTCTTTATTTTTAATGCTTATCTCAAAAAGTTTTTTCCGCACATCGCTAATGCAAATATTACGCGTGTAAAACCTTCGTAGCTCTGAGAAGATGTTGATACATTTCAACTTGAGCCAGGCAATAACGTAGCCAGATTTAACCTAACTGTGGATGAGGGTTTGGTTATAAGAATTCCTTTATGGACATTAAGTGTCATGCTATGATTGCGAATATGCGTTACAATCAAAGGTTCTACTATGTTGACCCTCGTTTCCCTCCCTCCCTCTCGGCGCCCCTTTCATAGATGCCATTTTCAGTTTTTGATGTTAGCTCCCTCTCTATGTCTTTTGCTAATATTGTACCAAAGAGAAAAAAAAAAAACACGGTGAGATAAGCCTCAATAGAAAGAAGGAATGGGGTCGTTTTCAATATTTTAAAAGTATTTTTCTGAAAGAACATGCTTAAAAACATAGAATATAACCATTTTTTAAATAATTTGTTTAAGTTTAATATTTAAAAAAAATACTTAAATCGGTGATCTTTCATTGCTTACATTTCTTGCCGACGACATCACAAATGATGAAATGCTATTCTGTGTTGTCCTTCACAGAGCAAAATATTTAATTCGCATCTTTACTCACGTGTATTGACAACGATATGGTTGATAGCAAGCGAGAGCGCAATTTTAATTCACTTCTTTATTATCATAGCGTAGAAACGCAGTACAAAGATGCGCCAAAAAGCATCATATGTGACGTCATCTAGACCACGCCTTGTTTGAAAAACCGGACATTTTAAAAAACTAATTAAAAAATAACTGTTGGGGAAAATGAAAAGATTTTCTGGGTCCATGTTATTTTTTTTTTTTGCTTATTCTATCCATTTCAATGACTAAAAGTAGTACTTTTGACTGAAGGAAACAACCCCGTTGCGTTATGGTCTGCAGTAGTACTGTTATATTCATTTTTGGAAATATTTGCAAGACTCTTTAAACACCCTATAATGGCAAAAACAAAAACACAATCTAATCAGAATAAAGGAAATTTCTTTATGTTTCATAACACTTGCGTCGTAGTGGGTTAGTAATGGAAGTCTTTCCCCAACACATTACATTGCAAGAAGATCAAGATGAAAAAAAAAAGTACGGTCAGAGCACTTGTATTCGGGATAGGGAATTGTTGTGAGCATCATTTCGTTACCATAGAAACCTTGTAAGAAGAAAAATAGACCAGGGTCGAAAACAATTAGTACCATTTGGTACCAGAATATAGAAGCCCTTTAGCAACCAGCGGATGTCCTAGGCGGGCAGGACCAATTAGAGTAAGAATATCGATTGAGAGTGCATAAATAGGGGAGGAAGATACATTCTTTTCCTCTTAGAATCTTGGCGCCTTTTATCTTGTTTTTTCCACTTCTCTCTTGAACTCTATACTCGCTATTATGTGGCTTCCAGAGAAGTTCCATGGCACATATAGAACTCCGGTGTCGTAAAAGATTTTTTTTTCTCTTGCTTGTTATCTTTCTCGAGGAGAGTTACTTGGCCGAATTTTGTTCTTCGCTTCCTCTAAGAGATAAAACTGTAAATAAAATGGCTACCAGAAGAAAATAAAACCATACAGTGGAAACTTTTTTTGGATACTGTTAAACTATTTAAGAGTAAAATATTTAAATTATAGACAGAGTACTCCTATTTTGGTAATTAATTCCTCTGTAATGCAAAATAATTAATTCAAATATCAACACATTCACTGTTGAAAATTCAGGAAGGTTTTCTGGTAATTGTTACTGTAAACTGGCTGACTTAACGTATCGCTGATTTTTACGGTAATTTATACCGGAAAAATAAGCGATCCAAAATAATTAATTCAAATACCAACACATTCACTGTTAAAAATTCAGGAAGGTTTTCCGGTAAATGTTACTGTAAACTGGCGGACTTAACGTATCGCTGATTTTTACGGTAATTTATACCGGAAAAATAAGCGATCCCAGCTCCAATTGGTTGCCGTGGCCTACCGAGAAAACCGTAAAATTTTACAGTAACATTTGATTTTTATGGTAATAGTTACTGGCAACATGGATGCCTGTAACAATTACCCTAAATTGTCCGGAAAATTTTAATAGTGTTGACAATTTCTTTCCCAGAAATGATATTTAAGATTCATCCCCGTCAATAAAAAGGAAATCAAAAACTGTGTGTGAGAAGTCAAAAAGATTATAATTAGTGTAAATTATTCGTAGCAAATACGTTTTATGTGTCCTACGGTTTTTTTCTTCAATCTTAATTCACATTCATTCTGAGCTCAAGAAAGAATTTGCATTCTTGAAAACAATTATATTCGTTACATTTGAGGAGCTTACTTTTAAAACGGATTATATTCAGTTTTATACTCTTTTTGGCAAAACGAACGTATTACGCACAAACACTAACTGTCAGAATTTCGAATTTCTCACAATGTTTTATTAGAATAATAAGTTACTATTGGCATAATTTAGATAATTTTTCCTCAATTTTACCAGACCTAAATTGCCATTTTTTTTCCAGATATTATTCATTTTTGGTGTAAAACAGTGGATAACATCCCTTTTGCAAAAAAAAAAAAAAAAAAAGAAACACTCATTTTCTTGTACAAGAACAATAGTTTTAGCTTCCTCAAAAGAGTTGCGAGGGGATTTTTTTTTCGTTAGACCCACTTATTGTTAAAACGATATTAAGTATACTTGTAACATGATATAGATGCATTAAATCTTTTTATTTCTTTTTTTAAAAAAAGGAAGTATTGTATTTGCGAAAAAAATTTCACTCAAAAATCGATCTTAATTTCCATTATACTCACCCCCGAATGAATGTTGAGTTTTTCTTTCGACTCGACCACACGTGGATAAGTGCCGAAGAACGTATAGACACGCGAAATATCCATTTTGACTATTCCCGAGTTAGTTACAGCGAGTTTTCTCGTGACGTCTGTGTGTACGTATGTATGTGCGTATATGCGGATGTGCGTATGTGCGTATGTGCGTATGTATGTCGCATAACTCAAGAACGGTATGTCCTAGAAAGTTGAAATTTGGTACGTAGAATCCTAGTGGGGTCTAGTTGTGCACCTCTCCATTAGGTTGCATTCGGGTGTTTTTAAGGGGGTCTTTTGCCCCCTTTTGATGTAAATTTTAAGTGGTATTACAATTTGGCAGGCACTTGGCGATATATCGCCAGTCTTTTGGTCGCCAACTTGGCGACAAATTTGGCGATTTCTTTATTTTATTTTTTATTTTTAAATCTGGTTTCAATTTGGCCACTGTTGGTGATATTTAGAGAGTAAACTGTTGAATCACATTAAAATTATCAATATTGTGAAAATGACTTTAAATTGGAGTAAAAAGAAGTCATTGATATTTCGTTGCTGTAATAATAATTGGCCAATCATAATTACCTGATCTTTCTAATAAAATTTGTTGAAATAGTTTTTTTTCTTTATTTACAATTTAAAGAAATTTTTTGACGTAATTTTTCATACTTTCTGTGTAAAATCTCTTCTTAGATTATGTAAATACTAAAAAAAAAATTTTTGAGATCATTAAAATTACAAACATTTTTTTTAAATATTTATTCAGTAAAACGTAGTATGAAATTTCAAAACGTATCATTCCTCAACCGTTTCCTTCCATTCACCGGGGATTAACGTAACTCAAATGGAAATTCTCGAAAAAGTAACTCCTTAAGAATAAATCCTCATCTTTCAGAAACTCGGTGGAAAAATCAAACTCGCACCTCGCTATCGGTTTTTATATTTTGTTGATTTTCTGTTCTTTTACGTCGTTCCATCCAATAGCTCCCGAAACGGATCATTGAATCGTGTTCCTTTGTCACCCGTTGTCCACCCCAAGACTCCCTAAGAACGGTTTTTGAAAACGATTCTTCTTTAAAGTCTCAAAAATGTGGATCGCGCACCTCATTTAATGTTCGCTCCTTTTCGTGAAAAGAGAGATTATATGGCTCAGTAAGTTATTTGAGGAGTTAGCAACTTTTTCTTCTCCTTAGGAGGGCTTTAACTTAACAAATGCTGGCTTTTCAGTAGTATCTTTATTCGTGTGACTGCGATTGAGATGAAAGTGATATAAGTCTAGCGAAAATTTAAAAACTAAGACGGTTTTAGACATTTAAAGCGAGCGAAATATGTCTTAGATCATAAGCGCGAGGTTTCCAAATAAAAAGAGCAACATTTATTTCTCACATAGTAATCACTTGTCAAAAAGTTTTTTTAATCCTTTTAAGAAGATTAAATACATATGTTTTTTCGAGGGTTTTTTAATAGATGAATTATTAATGGCAAAAACCATCCAAAGTTTAAGCATGCTGTCATGAGTCCACGAAAAGTTTTTATCAAACAAAATACTGAAAAATAAAAATGCAAACTAAATTTTTAAACCTTTAAAATAAACAAATTACACTTTAAATTTTCTAATAATTAATTTTTTTTTCGAGCAAAATTTATGTTTCTCACTTAATTAACCTGCAAGAATATAAACACGACAGAAGTAAAAATTCAAATAAAAAAAAAAGATCTGAAAGAAACACGCTTCGAATAACAAAATGCCCGTGCAGCAAATTCGTACAAAATAATGACCAAAACAATCATTTTTATACTTATAAATTGCTTTTCATGTATTCCTGTAGCCTTGTTTGCAGAACAATATTCATTTTAAAATCGAATAAAACTACTTATTAGCTAGGGAATAACTTCAGCCAAATTAGGCTTAACTGGAAAGCCACATCCAATTTCCGTAATAAGGCCACAGATAAGATCAGAAGAGAAACCTCCGGATTTGGTGATTTAAGGCATGGAAGAAGGATCAGACGATTAAGTCGAAATGTAGTTTTGGTAAACGGGAGTTTAAGGAAGTATTTTATTGAAATGGCTGGAGATTTAGTTGCGCCCTGTCATGAGCAGATTTGTTATTTTGGAAAATCCTTTACCACGATTTGGAATTCTAAGAATTATACTTTAACAAGATAAAGCAAAACCGGTAGAATAATCAGTGATTGTGATTTAGTTTTCCTTATATCTACTAAATCTATCAATTAAGAAAAAAAAAACTATTAAAGGTAACTTTTTTCCCCTCTATGTGTCATATTTTTGTCACTTCAATGTAGTAAACTCACTTGATTTGTGCATCATCAAGACAAAACGTGGAAATTGTTTAACAGTGCATTGCAGTGGGTAGGATGAGTGGCGTTATTTACCTAAGTTTTATTTAGATGAATAGGTCGAAATACATTTTTAGTAAATGGTAGTCTAAGGAAGTATTTTGCTAAAATTGATGCGGATTCAATTGTTTTCTGCTATGAGAAGTTTAGATATTTTGGAAAACTCGTTTTCGGAATTCGGTATGCTAAGAAGTATTTTAACAAAATATTGGTATAAAACTAGTAAGGTAAACATTAACCGTGATTTAGTTTTTGATCAATCACGATTGCTTATTGTTCTCATTTGACTGTCCTTGATGTTACGCTGATTTTATTTCAACCTCCCCGCCTTCCTCTGCAGCACTCCCGCCCACCGTCCTCAGCAGGCGCGGCTCCTCTGGTCCTGAGCACTGTCCCGCGGAATCTACTTCTTCTGGTCGGTGGCGTCCATGACCTGCACACCCGCAAGCTCATACACATATACACACGCCTACGTGAATACACGCAGGTTTACACACACACAACTATACACATGTAACCGCCAGAAGGAGGGGCAGGCTTGGGGGGACAGGAGCTGTTTTAAGAAACAATAACTCCAATGAGGAGGGTCCTGTCGCAACTTGTGATTGCAAAACACATAATTTGAATTAAACATTTCAGAATCCATTTTTTTAACTTCTTTTAAATATATCTATTAAAAAATAGATAAGATAAGGATTTTTCATTTCGTGTAATACATTTTTATAACCTCACGATATGATTTATGCTCTTATGTTATGTCCAGGGGGGGGGGGGTATGTTATGTACATGGGGATTATGATACTCCTATGTCAAGCGCCACAGGGAGTTTTTGCTTTCATTTTCATCGTTTGATGTTAGCGCCACCTACAAATTTAGCCTTTAGCTAAAATTGTACCAATGGGTACAATTTACCTTAATAACGATCAAAATGAAACAAAACAAAACAAAAAACATGCAGAAGTTTCAAATTGTTTTTTTTTTTTTTTTTTTAAGTAAATTTTCTTTTATAATGCAAGACTTAACACCCAATACATAACGGTATTCTTGCCAATAATTCTGTATCAATACTGGGAAAACTCTTTAGTTTGGTTTGCCATTAAATAAGTATTTTCTTAACATTCTTTAATTTTTGTGAAGGAAATATTTTTCTAAAAATGGGCTAAATGAAGTCCTTAGAACATTTTATAAAGTCTAACTCGATTTTTTTTTTCATTAAGAGCAAACTGAAAAGTCGTTTTTATTTCTTTTTTGGCCAAAAGATTTTTTTTCAGTTAGAAAATGGCTTTGGATTTCATTCTTCTTGTGTTTTTAGTTTCCAAAAAAGTTCAATTCGTAAAACTACAAGATATGGGTAGAAAAAGGAAACGCTCTCGATCAATAACGCATTATAAAACCAGTTTTCTGTTTTTCTTGCTGATTTTTTTTCCAGGTTTCTCTTAACCTTTTTTCAACTCCTGGATCAATTTTAATGCCAGTGTACTTATTCATAAAGTAAAATATGTAACCTACCAATTTCTGATATTTCCGTCGTTCATCATGCATTCTCAATGGAAATTGACCACAATCCGAAAATGCAGGAAGTCATATAAAATCTAAGGAAATGCATTTTTTAAAATGGTTTGTGTTCAAATGAATAAAAATATTAACATAACAGGAGTTTTCGTTAAAGGAACCGATCCAGTCAAAAATACTTTTGTATCTTATTTTTGTGAGACTAGATTTCTGTTGTTTCGCTTATAAATGTATAATCATAAGTGTATTCTATTCCAAAATGGCTCAGATTTATTTCAATCCGAAATGAAAAGCATAAAAAATTAGACGTTGAATCACAAACGGTCTTATATTCTAGTTTTGAAACTCATAAATATTTTACGGGTTGTTTCGCTTACGGTAAAAAATACTGTAAGAAAAGAAGTACAGTTTAAATACATAATAATTGCTTATCTATTCTGATCACTATCACTAAACAATTAAGAAATCATAATGCTGAAAGGTATTTACTGCAAGAAGAAAAACAAAGAAAGAAGTTTAAATTCAAAATAAAAGAACTCATTTTAACTAAGAATATCTAAATTAAAAGTGCACCAATACTGCTCCAAATTGTTTAGATTTATTGATTCGGTAAATATGTTTTCCTTCAAGTTCCAAAGTTGCAATATTTTAAATTTTACGTTTATCTCGAGGCTTATTTTGCGACATGCCGTATAAAGTTTTAAAAACAAAATTCCTCGCACCAAATTTGGTGTTTGTTTTAAAGCATGTTTGCATAGGAGTAAGGAAAAGCGGTTATTACTGTAAGAGGAATTGTGCTCGAATACCTCAAGGGGTGGACTAAAAATTGAAATTGATGTTTCGTATTATTTTTCTTACAACAAAGAATATTTTTAAAAACTTTAAAATAGTTTTTTCAAGATTTTATGTTAATAGGCATATTTTTTTAGTTTAAACTATTAAATTAGGTCGAAATATAACTGGCAACTAAACATAAAACATCAGGCCAACTTTTGTAGTAAATCTGATTGCAATTGATATTATCTAAGGAAAAGTTTTGTTTAAACATTGTTTTGCTGAATATTCTATTTCACTTGGCGATGATAATTTTTCATAATTTCATGCTATGAGTTTTCGAAGTTCAAACTATGCTTAAGGGTTCATTTACTAACCATTCTGCCTACTCAGTATAGTTTTTTTTTCACATTGTTTTTCATGTTTTTCCCTCGGTATTTTTTTTATTTTACATTTATTATTATTTTTTTGTTATCATGTAAGAATTAAAAACGGTTTTATTGTAGTTGTCATTTCAACAAGTCTACTTGAGCCTTAATGTGGTTCATTTTCGGAGAAGGGGCGGGGGTTCTAACTGTTTCTTTTTGGGAATAATTGGAGTGATTTTTTTTTTTTTTTTGTAAATATCAGCCTTTGACGCGCAGCTTTGGAGGCCTATACTTGGAGGTTAGGAGGATTACTTTGGAGGCATTGGATCCGTCTCTCTTTCCCGGATTCAAGAGACTTTGGTTCCTTGTTTGTTTACTTCAAAGTTATAATGCAATATCGGAACTACGTCTATAGAGCATAAACATTGTGTGATACAATTTTGAAATTCCATTAATCTATTTCCGCCAAATAAAGCATTTCACTCGAAACGGTTGTTTGATCTTTTCCTATTTTAAGGCATTCATATGTTCTGCTTTGTAGTTCGATAAATAAAATAAGCAAAATACATTATATTTTATTATTTATTCAATAGAAAAATCTATTGAATCTTTAAAGCCTGTACTTAATAATATACATGTGAATATTAAAACAAACTTGATGATTTAAAAATGGCTGATTGCAGTGCATCTTAATACTCACTCAGTGCAATGTAGTACTATTTAATTTAGGTAATTAAAAAAATAACATGCATTGTATCAAGAATTGCAAGAATGTCTTTCAAAGAAAATAAACTCCACCGTTGAAAAATATAAAATGCAGCAAAAATAATAAATAAATATGTAAATAAAGTAAAATAAAATAATAGCGCTATGTACATAAATAAATAAATATAGTAAAATGAATGAACAAAAGATAAAAAATCACTTGCATAAAGTATAGAGATTTATATTTTTCATAATTTTGTAGCCAAGTGCGTAGCAAAACTTAATATAAAATCCAGTATAATAACATAAACTATTTGGAAACTTATCGCTATTGAATGAGACTTATTTTAGCGATTCTCAGTTGAGAGATGATTCTTCTGAGATTTTTTGCAAATTGGTAGCACATGCATGCACATTTTCAATGCTGTTCACGCTGTGGTTCGTAATAAAAAGAAATTATTTGCGGACAGTCCGATGCCATCAATTGGTCATCTGAAAATGATATAAATACAGCTTATTAGATCACCGATGAACCTACATCTTTTTATGATATTTTAGCGATATTTTTCTTTATTAATCCCTCTAATTTTAATATTGTCACATATGCGTTGTAACGAAATTACGAAACTGTCGAACTTTACACATACACAGAGTAATATTAACTCGTTTAAATTTTCAAAACCAAATAACCACTGTTTCGTTTTCGAGTTTCTGCGCGACGTTTCTCTTGATTGTTGTCAAAATTTCTGAATGTTGAATAACGTTTAATGGAAAACTCTGCATGTTGTAAGCTAAAATCTTGAGAAAAAAAATCAATTACTTTGTAAGAATAAATGAGGTTTTCAAGAAAATTCATAATTTTGTGCTCAGCAAGTCAAGTTCAGTTATGAAATCGACAGTTTAATGACTCTGTTTGAACATTTAACTGGCAAGTATAACATGTAGCATACCCACTCTCTGACAAAATTTAAAGAGCAATCAATCAGGTATTTCTCAAGGAACTCAAATTATGCCAGTTTTTTAAAGTTTACGTTAGTCCAGTTTGAAGTTAATTTCGGTGGTTTTAAAATGGAGTAGTTTTTCATTTACTGATTATAGTGTCTTGCAATTTAAGTACGAAAGACAATCAAGGTAAAATATAGTCAAGTAGGCTCGTTCTGAGGCAAAAGAGCTTGACTCTGACTAATCCTGATACCTTGTTTGATTAATTTTTATTAAAGAAATGTTTGAAAAAAGTACCATATGACTTTCTTGCTCGATTAGAGTGTGAGGAGCTTTTACATTTATTGTATGCTTCTAACTTCCGTTGTAACTGGTGTTTTTAAATGATCCTTAGATTTTAAAAAAGTAAGACATCATTTACAGGAAACACTCCTTAAAGACAAAAGGGCTCAAATTATCTTGTTTCTGTGACACTTTGCAAAATTCAGTAAGCTTGAAAATGAAGAGCATATTATGTTTCTACATGTATGATTTTTCTAAATGCGCGGGAGTAAAAAAAAAGGTATAATTTTGATAGTAATTTCTTTACATAATAAATCCACGAACTATCGAACATTTCATTTACATAAAAACAAAACGATTATTTTCTTTTATGAGGAACATCATTAGAAAACTGAATCTTTATCTTTATCTTCTTTATCCTTATCTTTATCTTTATCTTCTTTATCTTTATCTTCTTTATCTTTATCTTTATCTTTATCTTCTTTATCTTTATCTTTACTAATAATAAAGCTGAAAGTTTCTCTGTCCGGAGGATGACTGTAGGATGTCTGGATGTCTGGATCTCTGTGACGCGCATAGCGCCTAGACCGTTCGGCCGATTTTCATGAAATTTGGCACAAAGTTAGTTTGTAGCATAGGGGTGTGCACTTTGAAGCGATTTTTCGAAAATTCGTTGTGGTTCTTTTTTTTATTCTAATTTTAAGAACAAAAATATCGTAAGATGGACGAGTAAATTACGAAATTATCATAACGTGGAACCGTAACATGGGCACAAGCCAATTGGCGAGAAGATTCACCATACATTATTTGTAAATATACAGGCGAATAAAAAGACCTTTTAATTTTTCTATTACGGGCAAAGCCGTGCGGGTACCACTAGTACAAAATAAAGTTCCGATTTAAATAAAAAAATATTTCAGTGTGCTTTGAACTGTACACGATATCGCAATGGGAAAGAAAGTGCTGACGAGAATTCCTATAATGACTCGTTCTACTAGTTCTATTACAGTTTTTCGTTGTCTACTTAAGCATGAAACATCCTATTCCGATTTTGCTGAATATTTCCCAGAATATCAAATATCCATTCTAGTTAGCAAATACACCCGCGTACGAGTAATATAATTCCCCATCAGTCCTTATTTTACACGGCTCTTAGAGCGTTAAGAGATCCATAAATGGCGGAAAACTACTCTGCTGACATATGATGGGGTAGCATTGCCGTCAATATGGACCGACATATAATGCAATCGTCTACGTTAACAATTTCCGTTAATGAAAGCTATATTCGCACTGATAAATGCATCACTGAAGGTGATCAACTGACACTGAGAAAGATTAATGCTTATATTAAGTTAACGCTTACGACTATAATGATTTGCATTAGTATCGACACAAGAGTTATTGTACCTTTAATGAAAGCTTGTTACAGATGCATATTTCTACCTTTAAAATGGGCACGCGCACCATACATTCTACATAGTAATATTTTTACACATGGAATTTTGTGTATTTATATCGATTTCAAGGAATCGATTATTTTTCGTTCTGATTTTTAATTAAATCTACTGAATACAATCAATATTTTACTTTGGTTAACCATTTTTTTAAAAACTTTCATTTAATTTGATGACTGTTTGCTAAAAATGTTTTAGATCTGTCGAGTTAAATTAAATTTTAGGCTAGTTCGAAGTGCAAAATATCGCCCTAAGTATGAAGTCTTAAATTAAAGTTAACAACATTGTTTTAAATTATTAGATATGTAATAATTTATAGATTAAAAGATCACTCCAGAAACATGCCAGTCGGGGGGGACGGACGACTGGCATGTTTCTGGAGTGATCTTATGGATAAGGATTTGTTTTTTTTTTTTTTTTTTTTTACTTTTACGTTGACAACTGGAAAGAATTCTATTATGTTGAACATCGGAATGGTTTCTTTTTATATGGATCTCAAGGTAAGATAATTATGTTGTTGGCAGGTGCTGTCCCGTGGATGGCTAATTATCGGAACTTGTTTTCCTAATTAGTCGAGGCGAAACCCCCTGCTTTTAGTTTTAGGTTTGAGCTCTTGCTTATTGTTTATAGTTTAGCATGTGGTGCTTTTGCCCAATGTTGCATGTACTGGAGCTTAAACATTCTCTTTTAGTTCATAGTTAAAAAATTTTGGTCTTTTGAATATATTTAATGAATCCTCCACGGCTGATGAGCTCTGGATTCATACTTTATCTTTTCCTACTTAATAGCTGTTTGCATTTTTCCTTTTTATCATCATTAATTATTTATAATTTGTTTAGTATTTGAAATTCTGTTTGCTTAATTTTATATTTACTTGGCTTTTTAATTTTGCTGCGTTGCGCATCTATAGACTTTTGGTGTGGTCTTTTTAATATTTTTCACTTTTATAATTATTATATATATATATATATATATATTTCTATATATATTTCTCAATAAACGAAAGTCAATTTATCAAGTCGCACAAAAAATTAAATAAAAATAATCACATTTTTTCTTTTATCTTCGAAGAAGTTTTTGCGTCACAAAATTTCACATTAAAAAAAAAAAAAAGTTGTCATTCCAGTATAATACTCAGAAAATTCAAATTATGAGACAGGAAATCTTTAACAAAGTCAACCTTTCAGAACACAGATGCAATTTATGACTCTCCCTTTGTTCCAAAGTCGTATAATTTTCCCCTAAAGATACTCCGTGCGAGAAAGTTCATTATGTTTCACTCTTTCTTTGTGAAACCGTATCTAACCACCCCCAGAGTTCTGTAACAGGAAGATCGTTTTGTGAAAATATTTTCTTTAGAAGCAGGTGGCTATGGGCTCTATCGAATCAATCGTTTGGAACCGTGTGCTCCCGTTTATTGGATCTTGCACTCCAAGACTAATAAATATTATTGCTGTTTGAAAATGTATTCGCATCAGGAACTTTCAGAGGGAAAATAGTGTAAGGCACATATTGTTTCACGTATCTTGAAAAGTTGTACTTCCTGGAGAATATCTGCTGAACACTTGTACAGCTACATCCGATTATTACGAGCGCTGCTATAAGGAGTTGTTCTTTGCTGGGGACAAAAACATTCTTTGCGATGTCACGTGCTTACATAAGCAAGACAGGCATGCTTTGTCCATGCGTTTATAGCTCTAATATCGAACGTTGTTTCCTCAAAAAAAGAATAATTTGAAAACATATTAATTGAAAAGTATATATTTAAGTTTGAAATTAAACTAAATCGAAATTTAAGTCAATTTCTTTTACAGAGCAACCGTTTTTTTTTTTTGAGCAATCACGACTGCTTATTGTTCTTACTTGACTGTTTTTGCGTCCTATCATTTTATTTTCCCGCCAGCACCCTCTGCAGCATCACCTCCTCACGATGCGGCTCCTATAGCGAAAGCCGTCTCCAGGTTGCAACCATATCCTACACACACGCGCATACATACACAACTAAACACACACGCGCATACATACACAACTAAACACACACGCGCATACATTAGCAACTAAACCTACACGCGCATACATACACACCTAAACACACACGCACACAAGCACATACACACACATACACCTACACACACATACACAAACACATACACACACGCATACATACAGACACCTACACATACACACACACAAACACACACACACATACACAAACACATAAACACACGCATACATACAGACACCTACACATACACACACAAACACATACACACACATATACACAACTATTCACACATTCATGCCTGCACACAGACACAAACACACATGCCTAAACACACATACCCCCTACACCACAGACACACATACCCCCCTCCACACACAAACACACACGCCCACATACACACACACTCGTGATTGCGAAAAACATAATTTGAATTCAAGATGACAAAATTCAAATTATTTTTTTTTTTTTTGCATGAATCGAAAATACCCTTTAAGAAGCTTCAAATATTCTAACAACAAGTGTGTCTCCTGAAGTTATAGGCAGAAACAAGTTCTACAGATGATTCTCAGGGATTATAGACATCGTTAAGATTCTCAATCGACTTTCGTATTACCGTAATTATACTACGATTTTTTTTTCTTTTTGACGAACGCACGTTTCGTTTTTCTGAAGTGACGTAAGCACGTAACGCAACCCGCATAAAAAATGAAACAAATAAAAAACTTGAAAACTGAGTTGATTAAAAATTTAAATTTAATATTATTCTTCACAGAAAACTTGCATAAAGTTAGTTTACGTAACTGGTGTATGAAGGCATATAAACGATATAATTTAGTGACAAATCATTTAAAATTCATCATTTAGTAGGAAACAAAAGGAGCTTTAGGTAGACACTTTTTTATGCTTAAATGGTTTTTATACATAAAGAATACACTTGAGTTTACACCAGGGTTGCCAGAATTAAGAACAATAAATAAGGGACACGCTTCTAGGGGTGCAAGGGGGGGGGAGATTTTTGAGACTTCTATTCATGATAAGTCTGAAAAATTCAATCGCAACAAAGTATTAAACTTCACAAAATGTCGCTTATCTTTATATATAAAAATGAATGTTTGTCTGTATGTCATCCATGAACTCAAAAACTACCCAGCAGATTTGGCTGAAACTTTCACCGTTTGTTATTTTTGGTACTGGGAATGTTTATAGACCAGTTCGAAAAAAATCCGATCGATAGTTCCTTTTTTATTCCAATTTAAGTCACAATCCATTGGATAAATACGAATAAAATGATCGGCTGCAGAAATTAATTCGCGTGAAAGATCTTATATTGATAAGAAGTTAGCTGTCGCCATTTTTCTTGAGTTTGAACAAATGAATTCTTTCTTTATTGTTTTATGGCTTTTCATGCAACGGGGGGATTTAAAACTTTTTCTATTTGATATTTTTAGCGATTGATTGATCTTGCAAACTGCGTGAGTACAAAATTTGAGTATAGTCACGGCTTCACTTGATACCTGGACCGATTATTATGAAAATTGCTACATATATATATATGTATTTTTCCACGGAGAAGGTGCATAATATGCTCATTGAAGCCACTCGCCACCAGGTGGCACTGCAGAGTTTCAACTTCTGCCCCGTTCAACCGATTGTCATGAAAATCAGTATAATGATGTATTTTTTTTTGTTGGCGTAGCAACGCGCGTCGGGTACAGCTAGTCAAAGTACAAAAATCGTTTTCATTGCGATTGACGACGCATGCGTTCAGATATATTTCCAACATTAGCCAATGAGCAAAGAAGAAGCAACCATTCGGTTCCTCATGGTCTGCCGCCAGAACAAAAACAAATAAACCAAATGAAAAGGAAAATTATTTTTGCGTTTGCTGCTACATTATTTTCTTATTGCTCATCATTTCACATTTCTTGTTTTGCTTTATTTTTCTTCTGTAAAATAATGTCTCGTTCTGTAAAATATTGTTATCAGCTAGAATACGGGACTTTAGCCGTCCCGTATGGAAGTTCCCCGGAACGCGGGACACTTTTTCAAAATACGGGACCGTCCCTTGAAATTCGGGACGTCTGGCAACCCTGGTTTACACATGAAATCTAACAAGGAAACGTAGCAGCTTAAATGTAGCAATGTTGTATTATTTGAAAATAAACTACAGTCGAACCTCCTTATATCGAACTTCCACACATCGAAATTTTCTATATATCGAAATCCCAGCAAATTTCTATGTTCATTATATAGAAAAATTGTTTCTAAATATCGAAAAAATCTCTATGTATCGAAATTTTTTTTCGAGACATTCGTAGATTTTTTTTTCTACTTTAGACTTTGTCTCATGAAAAATGGAAGGATAGAGGAAAAAATTACGTTCCCTAAAGGTTGCTACGGAACTCGTAAGAAATCTGGGGTTGAAGGGTGTGTAGTTAAGTCGTTGTTCCGTTCTGAAGTTCTTAAATCCCCTAAAGTTTATTTCAAACCTTAGCTGTAACCAGTAACACTGTAAAATCAGTTTCAAGTTATCCCTTTTGTTTGTTCATTATCATTTCTAGTCTTCTTAGCTTCAGTAAAAATCATTCAAGTTAAGTAGATTGATTTTGTACTTTTCTCTCGATCACATTGTTAAAACGAAAATCCCCTAATGTTGTGATCAAATTGAATTGCCCCGAAGAATATGAAGATGTATGAAAGCGCAAAAATGTGATTTCTGTTAATTTTTTAAGTATAAATTTTCATTTAATCCGATGCTCGTATAAATCAGAAATTGGGTTTCATACACGAAAGTTAGCTTTTATTTTAATGTTTTAGGATACTTTTATGATAAAATAAAATTGTTTCCCTATATCGAAATTTCTATATATCGAATTTTTCTCCGGCAATTTTCTACTTCGATATATGGAGGTCCGACTGTAATTGGATGTAAATTGCTTAAAAACCTTGATTTTCTCCTACCCTATTCGTTTAAATTACGTAGTTACGTATTTTCCGTTAATGTATGTTATGTGTCAAATATTGCAAAACCTTTGACACACCCAAGTAAATGAACATCCATCCTTTACTTTAACAAAATTACTGCAAAAGGGCTCTAACTCAAATCAGCACCAATTACCCTTCCGCATTACCACAAAAAGCGGTAAACATAGTCAAGGTCATAGGTCAACGTATTAGAATCACATTATATTACCGTAGACTTTAACATTCTGAATTACCTGGCACAATTCCTTGATCAAAGCAAAACTTAAGAAAATGAATTGTATGAAGGGCTTACATTTCCGTTTTATGTCTCAATCTTCATACCGTACGGAAAACAGAAGTTGTTACATTTATTTACTTTTGACCCGGGAGAACTCGCATCAGGCCTCTCAAGCCCGGTCATTACAAAACTACGCTGCCAAAAAATCACCCTTTCAACGGAAATGAATGAGGTCCACAGTAGCTCCGTTCGAGGTGACCTACATACTGACCACATGCTTTTCAGGAATGTACATTTCCCCTTTTCCCCAGAAAATTTAGGTTCGGGCCTCAGAGGCCCGGAGCGAGCGCTCACGCTTTTCATTTCAGATTGTGAATGTAAAGGAAGAGGTTGTGAAATGCATCGCTATTTAAGCTGCAAAGATAAAATGAAGAAGTTGCAGACCTTGTTAGTTGAGGTTTCAACTGATTAGAACTCCCTTAATGAAGATAATGAGGAAGAAGTTGACACAGAACAGTAAAGCGATCATCAGTAATGCTTAGGAGCAGATTTAGATTCATGTACCTTAAAACTTTCTTAAACCTTACTTTTTAAAACATATTTTAGAGGCTGTTTATCTATTTATAATTCAGTGTTGAAAACACTTTTTTTTCTATTTTGCAAACTTAATTTACTGAAATAACCACTCCGGGCCTACGGAGCCCCCCGCGAGCGTTCGTGTGACGAAAAGTACCGCGAGTTTTCCCGGGTTAAGGTCAGATGGTTTGAACTATTTATCTTTTGACGGTCATTGCGTAGATTAATGAACGTTTTAACAATCATTTCTACTCAAACGCTCTACCAATTCAACACTGCCATTTTGTAAAAATTCGCATTTTGCAGTATTAAAAATATACTTTTAAGTTGTAAGTTTAACTCGCGTTTCTACTTTAGTTTAAAACAGAAATAAAAACACAGTGGTCATGTATGAAAACAAACTGATTTTGTATAAAGTGAAAAACAACGTAAATAAAGCACACATTTTGTACTTTATTTACGTTTTTTCACTTTCATCATATTGTAGCGCAGTGCTTATATGGTAATTTTTCATGTGATTTTGTATAGTTTTATTTATGTGGTTTCGCAATATGTATACCTATTTTACATTAGAATAAAATTATTGTCTTAAGTAGAACACTGAAGAATTGAAAACAATATATATTATTACATGTGAATCCCCCCGGTTAGTTAGACATATGAATTAAAAAGACATGGTCTCTTTCAAACAAATCACTACATATTTTTATTAATAAGCTCAAGACTTCATAAAAATCAATTATTTTTCTTATAACATATACCATTCGTCCTCATACATGGTAAAAGCGCTTTTTAAAGCATATATCTCAATTAAATTTCAAAAACTCTCTGATGTTCCGAACTGCAGAGAGTTTTATAAAAACTATAGACGAGGAAACACATTTTGTAATTAGTTTTACACTTCAGCAAAAAGTCAATCAAATTTCTATGATGACTTCTGAGCTAAAAATATTATATACGTGTCTTCTCTTAGATACTCCAGAAAACAATTTTACGCTTGATCGAATACTACTGATAAATGTTTGAAAACAGTTTAAAATTGGCAAATATTTTAATTTTTGCTATATAACTTACACATAAAAGTATTTATATTAATATACTTGATACAATTGACGTGAATCAGATAAAATTGTATTTGAAAATGAGTTTAACTATTCAATTCTTTTATAATTTTGACTCGGATTGTTGCTATTTTTATTACCAGCTCTTAAAAGCTGCAGAACATTTTAAAAACAGTTTTATTAATGTTATTTTGATCAATAAACTTTTTTTGTTTGTTTTTCCTTCTCAACTTTATACCTTACAGTTTTCTGGATGCGCTGCGTCATACTATGATAATGCCATTAGTTTTTAGATTCCAAAACGGTCAATAAACTTTGTCTTGACATGTACTTCCACTATAATAAAACGGAAACGAACTAATGCGGCACGTACACTGTTAAAACTACAGGTTGCATTTGGCACCTTTCAATTTGGCACCCTTAATACGAGCGAAAAAGTAGCACCCTCAACCCAGCGTGCACCGCGGTGAAAAATGGAACCGTATGGCAGAACATTGGCACCCGTTCTGTTTACTGTTACTGACCCCCTCCCCCTTCCGTGTTGTGTGCATTTTTGGATACAATTGTGTACATTATTATTTTTTGTTTTGAGTTATAAAAAACTAAGTCTTGGTACATTTTCCACATTAAATAGCTCTGAAAATGATTAAAACTTGTAATTTCAGGCATTTGATCACATTTCAACTTTTCAACATAGTTTAGAAGTGTTCATCACTTTAATTTGTCTGCTCGTGCACTAAGTTTCGTACATCCACTTTAATTGCTCAGCGATTTTAATATGTTATTGACATTTACGGCAGCACGATCGTACCGAAAATGAAGAAGGAATTTCTTTTTCAAACGGTTTTTCCTTTTTTTTCTGTGATCTTATGATTTGTTTATACGCAGCATCGTTAGAATTTCTGTTCAATTGCTGAGTGCGTCACATTGTTAACAGTAAGTCTCTTAGTTAAAAATCTACAAGATTCCTGGCAATACAAACAAGTAAAATCTCATATTCAAAATTAATAGTTGAAATAACTTTTCAAATATCATCTAATTCAAAAGTTTTGATTATTAAAAGTTACTTATCCAGTGCTGATAGCTATTTTAGGTAAAATTTATGCATGATAGAAATAGCAAATGTACATAGCGGCTAACTGAAGAATCAACGTACCTTTGAAACACTTTTAAATATGTTTGAAAGCCTTAAAAAAAGAGTAAATAGCAGATTCGCAACCACAATTTAATATTAAATCGCAACCACATTATAAATAAATCGCAACAACATTATAATTCAATCACAACCACAATCGCCATTGATTGTGGTTGAACGATTTTAGAGTGGAGAGCGCATGCGCCAACGTGTCACCCTTGCATTTAGGAGGTCCGTCTTTACGTTTAGTTGAGTCATTCACCTTGTTCACATTTCCTAGCCTCCATTGCACCCTGAGGCACCGTGTTTTCACCCCAGGGAGCCAAATAGCTTTTCAAAGGCACCCGTAGTTTTGACAGTGTAGCCAAAGTCAATTTCGGAGATCTTTCCGTGGTATGGAAGAAATGCGTCGAAGTATTTTCAAACGCACTTTTTATAGCATATTCTAATTCCATATAAATCTCGTTTATTTGTCCAACAATTTTTCAGTCCCTTACTATACCCATAGTTTAAAAATGATTTTGTCGATTGAGTTTCTGGTATGCAGTAGCTGATAAAAATATCGATTTATTTGTATAACGACATACCTACGAGCGTCTAAAAATTAATAAATGATATAGATATGATATTTGCAAAATCGGAAAACCGACAAAGCAATGAAGGTCAAACTTCTGATTCCAAGTGACCTTCATTGGTTTGTCAGTTTTCAGTTAATGCATATTATATACAGTTGAAGGTCATTTGGATACAGGAGACTGGATACAATTCTTGAAAGAAATAAAATTGATTGAACAGAGAGTCAAATGAAAAAAGGAAAGCACTAAATAAAATTAAGTATGCTTTGTGGTATTTACTCAAGCAAATAAAAGAAAAATTAAATATATGAATGAATTAAAACGAGCTGATGTGTGCATCACATGACTTCTTTTACCCCAATTTCCCAATTTTATGTCATTTCCCCATTACTGGCAATTTTAATGTGATTCAATAGTTTACTCTCTAAATACCACCAACAATAGCAATATTAAATTCAGATTTGAAAAAAAATCGCCAAGTTTGTCGCCAAGTTGGCAACAAATCTTAGCGACCAAAAGACTGGCAATATATCGCCAAGTGTCGGCCAAATTATAACATCAGTTGAGTTTTCATCGAAATTAACAATGATTCCCTCCCAAAAAAAAGGGCAAAAGACCCCTTTAGAAACACCCGAATGCAACCAAAAGGACAGGTGCACAACTAGACCCCCACTAGGAGTCTACGTACAAAATTTCAACTTTTTAGGGCATACCGTTCTTGAGTTATGCGATATACATACGCACATTCGCATATTCGCACATCCAAACATGCGCACATACGCACATACATACGTATATACAGACGTCATGAGAAAACTCGTTGTAATTATCTCGGGAATCGTTAAAATGGATATTTTGCGTGTCTATACGTTCTTAGGCACTTATCCATGTGTGGTCGAGTCGAAAAAAAAAAAAATCATCATTCATTCGGGGGTGAGTAAAATGGAAATTAAGGTCGATTTTTGAGTGAAATTTTTTTCGCGAATACAAACTTCCTTTTTTGTAAAAGGAAGAAAAGAACAGTGGTTATTTGCCATTAATTAAGATTTTAATTACCCATTATCAGTTAAAATTTCGCCCAAAAATAAAACTGAAGAAGTACATGAAAATAAATCCCTACTTAGTATTGCTTAAGTCCATTGAAAAGCTACTTGCATCGATATTCATTTTTTGCGCTTTTTGAAACACGGTTTTATGTTGTTCCGAAGAATTTATAAATTAAAAACTGTAGCAAACTCTAATCTTTCAGAGTGAAAATAATCGATCAAGTTCCCCATTCTTTAAAACTGACTTGCACCACACATTGCCTGAACACACTTTTTAATATCAGTAGCTGGTGAGGAGGAATTATAGAGACCCTGTACTCTGCTTATTTCTTTTCTGCAGATTTTTTTTTTCCCTCCGTCGGCTAAGCCTTCCGAGTTGATTTGAGTTGAGAAGAAGCTAGTAGAAAGTGCATGACTGTCTCCGAGTTATTCAAAAATAAAAAGATAGGGGATTCAATGGGATTTTATCATGGGTTATAAAAATTGAGTCAAAGTAATAGTGCTTGTTTATTATTCTGAAACTTTTTTACCCGCTCATGAACGAAAAACGAAGATAGAGTTTTGTGTTATCAATATATTTTGTCGGTGTTTTTTGTTAATAATATTTTCTTGGTATGTGCTAAAGTTTGATGCAAAAATGTGTGCTCATAATATGTTTCTTAAATGTCACTTGATAGAACAATGCTTCACAAACTCTTTTATTTTTTAAAAACGCCCCTCCCCCCTTTTGTTTTTGATAATACCGTTCTTGAATATTAAACATTCGTGTTATTCGTTTTGAGGACTTGAACTGCTTTGTTATTTATCTTTTAGCAGTAAACTACTTAAATTTATCGTCTTAGTTCACTCTTTCTTTTAGTTCCGATTGTATGGAAGTAAATTTTGGTAACAAATGTATGGTCTGGAAAATTAGTGGATATTAAGCATAGCTTGCTTTTGTAAAATAAAATTTTCGTTTTTGTTTAGTAACGGCCAGAGAAATGACCTTATTCTTCGGCAATTGTACCAAAGCAGTTTTGGTATTGTTGTTTGCTAAAAAATTAAATTTTATGCTGTCACAAGTTATTTTTTCTTTATTTTAGCTTTGCCTTACTTCTTAATTTTTAGCATTCATTAAAAAAAATTATTTATCACGTGTCCAACAATATTCACTGATACAAACTGTCAAAATTACTCTAAAATATGTTTTCTAAATTAGAAACGGCTAATGTACTGCCTCAACAGCAGAATCTAAGTTACACATGTTCTTCTATGATTCAATCCTAAATGTTGCGAACTAGAGAAACTGAAAGAGATGTATGCCTCAGACTAAGCTCCTAAATCTGAGCCGAGCATGGTCAGGGGCGTATCTAGAATTCGAGTTAGGGGGCTGTCTGATGCTTTTGTTATCTCTGTACAAGGCTATTTATAATAACACAGTACTAGTATATGAACGTAAATGAAGGTTGCGCCTAAGTAACAAAACCACGATGCTCACCGGAATGGAAGAGATGGCTACGGAAAGGTTGCGTACCATTACCACCTAAAGTCTAAAAGTTAAAAACGATCATATAATATCCTTTTGGTGAAACGAAAAGTCAACATTTTTAAGAAGGAAACCTTTAGCATAATATATTCTCAAAAAAAAAAAAAAAATGAAACTTAGTGGTCGAAAGAGTTAAGTGCTAAAAGACGATGCTATAGTGTAACTTTGAAAGTAAACAAGGCATTTTTTTTTACAAATCTGCAAAAAATAATAAATAAATAAGAAAGACACTAAAGAAAAAAAAAGTATCACTTAACTCCTGGATCTACTATATATCCATTCTATGCATACACATACATCTAAATAGCTAAATTTGATGCAGGCATTGTTAGCGGAAAAAGTCCCGAATTACGCAAAAACCTTTGCAGCGGAAAGTCTCCGAGAGATAACTCGAAAATTTAAGTTTTATTTCCAAAAAATAAATGATTTTATAATTTTTTTTACTAAATGACATTCATAATTTACATAACTAATGCAGACCGTTTGCCTTATCTTTTTCCAGATTCTGTATCATTTTCCATTCTGTACTTATTTGATTTAAAAACATTTTCTCTTGAACATCTGTTAAATTTTTCCTCTGATCTTCTTTGAAGTTTTTCATCCGAAGTTAGATTTCTATGTATAGTTAGTTGTGACGCGAATTGTGAGAAATATGACAAACATTTTATGTATAAATATCTTGTATATTTGTAAAATTTAGTTTCATATTTTCTTATTTTAGCAAATACATGATAAAGTATATAAAATACTAGAAATGTTAAGGTATGGCGGGTGAAAACTGCTTCTACATTTGAACGAAGCAATGGAGTCGTTTATAAAATTTTAAAAGTATTTTTTTTTCTGAAAGAGCATGCTTAAAAACAAAGGATCTGACCATTTTTTAAATATTTTTTTAAGTTTAATATTTAAAAAAAATTATTTAAATCGTTGCGCTTTCATTATATACACTTCTATCATGTGACATCACAAATGATGAAATGCCATTCAATGTTGCCATTCACAGAACAAAATATTTGATTCGCATCTTTACTCACGTCTATTGGCAACGATATGGTTGATAGCAAGCGTAGAGCGCAATTTTAATTCGCTGCTTGATTATCATAACGTGGAAACGTAGTAGAAAGATGCGCCAAATTGCATCATTTGTGACATCATAAAGACCACGCCTTGTTTGAAAATTCGGACATTTAAAAAAATTAATTAAAAAAAAATTGTTGGGAAAATGAAAGTATTTTCTGGGTCTATGTAATTTTCTTTACTCATTCTGTAAATTTCAATGACTAAAAGTAGTGCTTTTGACTGAAGGAAACCACCCCATTGTCTGTTTGATGATATTTTGGTAGTTGAAATTTTAACCCTAACTCCAGTGGACGAACCCTAAACTCCGATAGATAGCGTACATTGTTGACCACTTTTTCGTTTCTTCATTCGCCTAAAATGAGTCTTACTAATAAAACAGCTAACCGAATCCAGCTCAGTCTTGTCGAAATAAAGAATTTCACTGCATGAGGAACATTTGAACATTTACAAAAAAAAAAAAAATCAAATTATCATGCCCTGCGCAAATTTCATTGTTGATGACGTCTCAGAGCATAACTCGATCAGTGAATTCCCTATTACTTATATAAGAATAAGAAAAGGGAAATAAAAGCGTGTTCCCCGCCACACATACTCAATGTAGTATAGATATGCCTTCTATCATGTTTCTTGAAGACAAAATGGACACCTAGCCTTTTGCTTTTTTTTAAGTCAGTTAGATTTTTAAAAATGGACCCAAAAACAAAACTTGAGCAATAAAATCTGGAATACAGAGCTGACCAAATTATTAGACTAAGACTATTTTAAAAGCAAATTCTTTATTGATTACATAACTATAGACACATTACTAAGCAGTGAAATAAATATCTAATATTTAGTATGAATTCCCTTGTTCTTGAGGAGGATTTTAAGTCTTTTTGGCATACTTTTCACGAGGTTTACACCATTTCTTAACTTTTTAAAAAAGGAGGTAAAAAATTGTTTATACTTACTATTATATATACTCACATACAAATACTTACTAATTACCTAAAACTAACTTTAAATATGACAGAACACACTAATAAAAAGAACTAGTGACTTATTTAAGCTGATTGAGGTTATGTTCCTGGTAGGTAGATAAACAAAGAACATAAACAAAGCAGACAGTGCTGCCACCTGTAAACATTAAATTATGCTAAAATAACGTAATAATCAGTGTGCAGTATGTAGTGTACTTTAACAGTAAAATAAATAGCGTTTTAGTACAAATAGTGTACAAAAAAAAATTTCTTTAGTCTAATAACTATGCCAGTACTGTACTGACTGCTCATCCGACTACACATGTTCATTTTGTTAGATGATATTTGAAGAAATGATGATATTGTTTGCAAAATAAAATAAGGTGTTAAATATTTGGAAAGTAATTAATAAAACTGTTTTAGCAAATTAAAGTATCTCTTCAAATCAACTTCAGTTAGATACAAAATGATTAATACTATATTTCCTTCATTAACATATTTAAATTTGCGTTGTTAGAGTCTTAAGGTCTTTATTTTTTTCCCTTTCAAACGTGAAGATCGATACAGTAGCTCAGAATAGTTTTCGCAAAAGCAACTGACTTACCTTTATCTTCCCAGAATTTATTCTCATCGTAAATAAATAGCTCGAAGGAGCGGATATGAGGACGGCTGACAATTTTCTGCACATCACCGTAGACACTTTTTTATTCTTTAGATCTCTTCGGTAGAAAGTTGATTAAGTGCTGAAAGAAAACGGAGCACGAAATAAAGACGAATTTATTGTTCATCGAAAAAATGTAGAAACATTGACGATGTTTCAACCGATAATACAAGAATGGAACATAAAATGCATACCTTGTTTATTATTCTTAAAGTTTAACGTTATTATTTTTCTCGAGCTACCGGAAGAATCCATTTTATTGAATTCTTATAACAACTAGCTTTAGTTATAAAAACTGTGTATCTTAAAGGACAAAGTGTTTATTTGTAAAATATGAACAAAACGGAATTGGATTTTGTACCGAAATTTGTAACATGAGTTTATGTGCTGCTTTAAAATACATTTTTCAATAAAGATTTAATTTAAAAAAAAAGGTGTAAAGGTTAAGCAATCTAAATTGTGCGACGGGAGTGGTGGTGTCGATTAGCGCAGCCCTGAATTTACCTTCTAAAGGGATGGATGTTGGCCATATCAATCCTTACACGAATACAAACTATTAATTTAGGTTGGCAATGCTTTCTAGAGCCAAGGTTATTTGGAAGTTGACCCCTTGCAAACTCGTTGCCATCTCTTGGCAACAATTGTGATGTGTGGAATGTAACATCGAAGCTTTATGCTACTGTTACCAATGGCTGAACTTGCATTTCGTGTACCCGACAGTACTCGATCACTTATCTTGCCGTACTGTTCGTAGTTGATATGTTGTGATGAAATTTCTGCATATAGCAGCTACTAATAATACGACAGGGTGGGATTGAGGAGAGCGATAATCGGATGGTGAGATAATCCAACATTTTTAGTCGCCAACTTTTTTTTTTCATTTTATCACCAAATGGCTAATGGTGGCCACTAATATTATGTGGTATATGTATCAAAATCATTGAGTTATCAAGATTATATATATATATATATATATATATATATATATATATATATATATATATATATATATATATATATATAAGTCATATAAGAACAAAGAAAAGTATTAGTTAGTAGAAGACTTTTTTTGACTCACAGAAGTTGAAAAAATCCCCTCACTCCCTCAGCCGGTTACCCGAAAAATCTAAGGCGCAGAAAATCTTTATAGATTATAGGGTTTTTATAGTAAGGAATGCAGAGGAAACATAGCTAAATAATTTTAACAGATCTTAAAATACCAATTTTTGGTTTTTGGTGCACATAAGTAAATTTTAAACAACATTTTGGTACATAGTACGTAAAAGCGACCTCATATATATATATATACATACAGTGAAACCTGTGTAAGTTGACCACTTGCGGTGCAGTACTTTGGTGGTCAACTTATAAAAGGTAATACTGATTTTTTTTTTTTTTTGTCATTTCTTGCATTATGTATTTAATTTTCGACTTATTCACATTTACTCTCTGTTTAACTCACTTTCATTGTTTAACATTACTTTGAAAAAGAAATTAAAAATTGTTATTCGAATACATATTTTTGTTTTCTCCCCGTGTTTTTTACTATATTAGACACTGTAGTTTTAGAAATTCCATATGTGTCAGCTAATTTTCTCTTGCTTTCCCCTTTTCAATTAACTTTAATATTTCATACTTTTTATCAATCTCAAGTTCAACTAAATTTTCTTTTTGAAGCCATTTTATGTAAAATGTATAACACAAAGAGCAACAAGCTGGACTCTCCTAGTTCATAAAGGTGAAGTTGAAAATGAAAATGTTCTATATCTTAATTCCTTGCACCAGAAATAAATAATTTTACTCTTAAGCAAAATTCCAGTGTTGTCAGATTGTACTTTTTTACTGACACCTGTTTTCATTGAATCGAGTATTAAAGGCTATCTCAAATAGAACAACAAAAGAAAAACAGCTTTAAACACTGTCACGTTTGAAAACACTCGACCGGGAAATGTGTAGCAAGATAACTTTTTTTGTGGAGATGCAGAGTTAGGCTATTTTTGCGGAGCAACTCCGTAGGATGCGGAGCAGTTGGCAACCCTGTATCAAAGCATTGAAATTACTCATAGAAAGCTATAAAAAATAACTAGTCGACCCGTGCGGAACTCCGCACTGTACTTCGAATCGTTTCATAAGGCATTTCGCTCTTTAAAAATTTCAAAGAAAGAATATTATGAAGAAAAACCGAAAAAAGTAAACGGAAAAAAGTAAGCGCACAAGAGAAGGCATGTAATTTGAAGACATCAGTAACAAAACCTCGTTAAATACAACGTTGTGATAATTTGATCATCGCTCCCCTTTTGGTTGTACGTGTTTTCAATGCAAATATAAATATCATTAAAAGTGTGGCTGAGTGACACGTGAAAAATCAGTAAATTTGCTTGTGAAAAGACAGGTTGTGGCAAATACAGTCCTGCCCATGTGAGCATCTGACGGAAAAAAAAGAAACATTAAAGTGATATTTAGTGGCACGGATTCGAACTGGCGCCATTCTGATTAACAGTACGACGCTCCAACAAACCTAGCAACTGCGCCTTCCTTTTCGAATGCTATTCATTGAAGGAATGCGTAATAAAACACAGTAAAAAAGTTTTTCACCGAAAAAATATAATAAGATCATGCGTCTATGTTTATCATTAGCCAGCATGATACGATTTAAAATTATTCGTAAAACATGAAATTTGATTAAAGAATGAGGAAGATTCCACGTAGTGATTGAAACAAACATTCTGGAGAAGTAATAAATTCGGTTAAAAAATAAGTGTTTTTATTTTTGAATATTCAACAATTTCCCATAGCAGGCTTCTTTGACCTGTACGGCTTAAAAGCCCGCTCTTGTTTTTCTTTTAATCGAACACTTAAAATTCAAAACCCAAACCAGTTGAACTGAGTCCGTTTTTTAAGTGTAATTTTTCGAACATAGACAAAATGTTTTTTTTTTTTTTTTCAGCCGAAAGCAGAGGAGTAGAAAATGATTTCTTACTAATGAAGCTGATAATAATTTTATTGTTTTATATCGTATTCGAATAAATAACTAAAGATTTACTGGTTGAAACTCGTAGTTTTAATTTGGCGTAGTATTTTTTCATTTGTACAAAAGTTCGAAAACTGCTATTAAAAAAATCTACATTTCAGCATACAATGAAAATGTTTTTCTGCACAAAAAGGATTCCCTTGAGGTATATCTAATACTTTTTTTATGCTTACATTATGCTCAGTGGTCTGGACGGAGTCAAAGCTTAAAAAAAAGGAGAGAACACCCTTCGATTAGCAGTCAACTTATCTGAATGATAACTGTAGCCTGCATAAAGGAGTCGAAGCACCAAATAGCATTCCCACTGCATTTATTTTATTACGTGTGTTATCTGTTGTATGTTATGAGCACATGTAATGCGAAATATTACTGTAAATTTGCTATTATGTCGGACAGTCCGAACTGGCGCGAAGTTCAGACAGTTTATAGCCGAAAGCTCTACCGAAAAAGAAAAAAAAAAAAAACCACAGGTAATTTTAAATTTTTTTTCTTGCCGAGAAGTGTTTTTATTTTTGAAAATTTTTTTACAATTTGTTATCGCAGGCTGTTTGAACCGTTATGACTTAGATGGCAGCACGTGTTCATCATTTAACAGCACGGTTAAAATACAAAATAATTTGAACTAAGTTCTTTTTAAGCGTAGCTTTTTAAATGTAGTAAAAATGTGATACGCTATTTGTTTGTTTGTTTGTTTTTTTTTCTTTTGCAAAAAGAAGAAATATATATATATATATATATATTACCCTTTAAATTGAGGTAGTATTTTTTTTTATTTGTACAAAGAGTCAAAAACTCATTAGAAGAATCTAAATTTCAACACATACGATTTATTATATTTTACTGAACAAAAAACAATTCCAATGTAGTCTGAAATCTTAAACCTGATACTTATATTTTCGCTAACATTATGCTTTAATTTTCTTCCCGGAGCCAAAGCTTTTTTAAAAAAAAAAAAAAAAAAAACCTTACAATGGAGTATCAATTTAGCTCCGTGTTGCATCAAGTTTTCATAACAGCTCGGAGCGTTTCTACCTCATGTGTTCCCCTCATATTTGTTATTCGTTGTTCATGTAATGCGCGATATTTTTCTAATTTTTTAATGCAGATTGTCCGGACGTTGGCCCGAACACGCATTCCTCCTGGTTACCAGTCGAACACTCTGCCGATCAAGCTATTCAGCTCTGTCGGTAACAGTGCAAGTTAAAGTTATAAATTTAACCGAAAAACCTCATTCTGGTTCTTTAAAACAGGTTTTTTTTTGCCTGAAAAAAACAATTTTTAGACCGTGGGTCTATTTTTCGTCAGTAGCCTGCACGATAAGCTTTAAAATAAGGTGTAAATCAAAAAAAGCGATCAAGAATTGAGGAAAATCTTGCGTAGAAACCAAAAACAGGCTACAGAAATAATATATAAGGATAATAAACCCAAGTGGTCAACTTACAAAGGGTTTTTTACAATACTCCAACCAAATTTGGTGTACATTAGTGGTCAAGCTAGAGAGGTGGTCAAGTTACAGAGGTTTTCCTTCATTATATCAGATAGGACTTATTCCGTTCCCGACAAAAGAGGTCAATGTAGGCAGGTGGTCAACTTTACAGGTTTTGCTGTATATATATATATGAGGTCGCTTTTACGTACTATGTACCAAAATGTTGTTTAAAATTTACCTATGTGCACCAAAAACCAAAAATTGGTATTTTAAGATCTGTTAAAATTATTTAGCTATGTTTGCTATGCATTACTATAAAAACCCTATAATCTATAAAGATTTTCTGCGCCTTAGATTTTTCGGGTAACCGGCTGTGAGTCAAAAAGAGTATTATACTAAATAATACTCTTCTTTGTTCTTACCTGACTTCAAAGCGGAGGAGGTTATCTGTTCATACCGTATGTATATTATTTTTTAGTTCTTATATAGTTCATTTAGTAGTTAGTTAGTATCATTTCATTTCTCCCCGACACTGTAATTGCTTGTGAAGTAAATGTTCCTGTCGTGTGCAAAAAACTGGGTAATAAATAAAAATGTAATGTAACTCAGTCTATGCTTTAAGAACGGAAACGTTTTGAGGATAAAGAACGTACGTCGGTTGTTCACAAGAGATGTAAGATTAACGTTCTCATCGAATTTAGTTCAAATTAGAGGCAATCTTTCATGATTAGGGTAAAATTAATTGGGAAAAGCAGGGTACGTTTTTCCGAAAGATTTAGGAGAAAATGATCCTGTTGTCGTATACTGCAGTAAAATGCTTTTTGTTAATTCGAACGTTACTTTTTTGACGGATCTTAAACGGATCATTTCTATTCTAAAAGTTTTTAAATATTTGAATAAAAGATTATTAAATTCGGTTTTATTCCCTATTTAAATTATAAGGTATCATTTCAGAAGCCAATTTGTACCCCCCCCCCCCCCGTTGCAAAAAGGAAGGGGAAATAAGTTTTAAAAGTGTGTATCAGTGTGTCTTTTTATAGCATCGCAGCTCCTAAAACAGATGAACCGATTTTGATAGTTCATTTTTCGTACAAAAGGTGACTTGATCGAAAGTGTTCAATAGCTTGGCCTCGTTTATGTAGAACTTTAATTACCGGAGATATTAATTAAAAACCGATTTAACGTTTTTCACAATTATGGTAGTAAAAATTTACCCGTACGTTTAAAATGTTGGCCCTAATTGAAAGAACGAAGTTTTCTGCGTTTGATATTTATTTGAAACTTCCAACTTATACACAGTAGGAGCTATAATCTTGTTAAGTAAATTTTAAATGCACTTCTAAGCCTTTACACGCCTGATTGGTAGCAATTTCATAGTCGGAAGATAAGGAGAAAAAGCTCAATGATTTAAAATTTTTACCTGTTGTCAGTTTATATTTGTTAACAAATGTATGTTCTGACCCGCGAAATTCATCTTAATATGAGGTCGGCTCTCTGGGACATGTTTTGTTTTTTTTTTAATTTTTAATTTAATATTAGTTTTTGTTATTGATTTGGGGTTTCTGTTATTCTTCATTTTTGTTTTTCTCGGCATCCTTTAAAAAAAGTGAGACTAAATTATCTATTTACTGTTTGTAAAGGTGCTCTCGGCTCTGTATTTTGTCGGTCGGAGAAGTTCGGTGGAATGGGTCAGCGTTGCATTTATGCTGAATTAAACTGCGACAAATTATTTCTAGCCTGTCCAGTAGCAGCTTTACACTCTTGCTCCTGTATCCTACATCTACCGAGTAAGCTAGAAATAATTTTTCACATTCCATCTAAGCATTAGCGCAGCTCTGACCCATTCCTTCCAATTCTTCCTCAATTTTAAGGGAGATTTCTTTAAAGAGTAAATCATAGTTTTGATTATATTTTTGCCGCAGTTGACATTTTTTGAAGAAACTACCATTATTCTGACAGGAATACCTTCCGTAACAAATTTTACACTTGGATAGTTGAATTGGGTAAAAAAAATTGAGATCCGTATCCGTATCCGCGGATCTACTTTTTTAACGATCCGGAACATCACTAATATCAAGTATGAGTTCTGTTTCCCTATTTTATCTAGCTTATCGCCTGTAATAGATGCAATTAGCACTTAAACTTGAAAAGCTGTTTCACATTTTTTTAAATTCAAACTTAACTGTGTCCGCACGGTCATTTGGTTCGTATGTATATGAACACTTTACTTTTGTATTATGCGTATAGTATTTTTTTTTTCAAATTATCTACATATTTTTAGCAGATTTGAAAATTTACTAATACGACTATCATTTGATTAGCAGCTGTTACGACAGCGACTGTATTTTTTCGAGAAAATATTGTAAAAGCAAAACAATAAGTATTTGCATGTGCTCAAGTACACTAGTTGCTGAATTTGGTGCATCATTTTCGGTTTCAAGTTTTTCGACTTGTCTCTAAATTGTTGTCAAATGCAGCTCCCATTTATGACGTCCCTTCCGTCCCATCACATCTGTTATTTTGTTACCAATGCGAGTAGAAATTTTACCTTCATCCAATTAAAAGTAAATGTAACAATGATACAATTATATTTAATTATAACAAAAATCAAACCGTAAACTCTAAACGAAAGAAAAAGTAAACATTTCTTCCTGGAATTACCTTGTATTAAAGATGCTCTTATTATCTAAAAAGAAATAAAGATTTTAATTCAGAATTAGAAGTTAGTGCACCGGTATTGTAACAGTAAAAAGTTTTTTTTTTTTTAATTTTATTCATAACTTTATTATTATTCATTAATATTTTAAAAGTAATACAGGAGGGAAAAAACCCAATATTGTTGCTAAAGAGAAACTAGTAAAAGAATTAGAAATATCTTAAATAGAAAGGCTAGAGTTTTCCTTCTTTGCTTAAAACGCAAAATAAGACAGTTTTCCCAAATTAAAAACTGTAGAAAAAGTTGCAATAACAATATTTTATTGAATTGGTGAACAATAATCATAAAAACTAAGAAAATTAAAAGAAGACCACTTTTATTTAACAGTTAAACTGTTTCAATTCAATTCCTTTTCAATAAACAAATGAGTTTGGATTGCAAAAAATAACGTAACTGTTTAAAAATGTTAATAATAATAATAACAATAACAACGTAACAAACAAAGAGACTAAAAGACATAACTATAGTAACATAGCAAAAAATTAATTTCCATTCTAAAAATAAATTAAATTTGTCTTTAACTTTTGACTTTATTCTTGAACTTAATCGTTTAGAATCGTTTTGCTTGCGAAAGGTAAGCCTTGGCTTCCAGTTTCCAAAAAATTACTCTTAAAGCTAATGCTCGTAGAAACTTCATACAAATTTCATTTTATGAAGAAAATTAAAATCTTTTAAACTACCGAAACCTTAAAAATGTGTATGAAATATTTCTCCTCAATGTTATCAAATTTATGTGGAAAATGAGCTTACATTTGGAATCTAAAAAGAAAAATAATAAGAACTTACGAAAAACATTCTTTGAAGTGCACATCATCATGCTGCAAATACTTTTGGTCCAAATTTCATGAAAATCAGCCTAACCGCCTTGGCCCTATACGAGTCACACATATATACGGAAAAACTTTGTTTTTTTACTAGTAGAGATTAAGGGTAGCGCTTATACAATGTTGTGAGAGTGCTAGTTGATGAACTAACTTCTATAATTTAAAATAGCTGTTAGAAATATTTTTATTTTTTACTGTCAAGAGAGATAACTATTCCCCCTAGATAATTGTGACAAGGGTCATTAAAAAAAATAATAGTTTGAATTTTGTCGTTTTGAATTCAAATTATGTTTTTCGCAATCACGAGTGTGTGTATGTAGGCGCGTGTGTTTGTGTGTGTTGGGTATGTGTATTTGTGTGTAGGGGTATGTGTATCTGTGTGTTTGTGTCTGTGTGCAGGCATGAGTGTGTGGGTAGTTGTGTGTATGTGTGTGTAGGCATATGTGTTTGTGTCTGTGTGCAGGCATGAATGTGTGGGTAGATGTGTGCATGTGAGTGTGTAGGTGTATGTGTGTAGGTGTGTGTGTGTTTGTGTGTGTATGTGTGTGTTTGTGTGTGTATGTGTTTGTTTATGTGTGTAGGTGTATGTGTGTAGGTGTGTGTGTTTGTGTGTGTATGTGTGTAGGTGTATGTAAGTGTGTGTATGTGTTTGTGTGTGTAGGTGTATATATGTATATGTGTGTGTATGTGTTTGCGTGTGTAGGTGTATATATGTATATGTGTGTGTGTGTGTGTGTACGTGCGTGTATATATGCGTGTAATCGTAGGATATTGACGCAACCTGGAGACTGTTTTCGCTATAGGAACATCATCATGAGGAGCCGGTCGACGGTGGTGCTGCCGAGGGTGCTGGTGACAAAAAAAATGATAGGACGCCAAAACAGTCAAGTGAGAACAATTAGCAATCGTGATTGCTCAACAAGTCCAGTATTAAAATTAAAAAAAAAAAAACACACACTTGTTTATGCAAGATGGTTACATCCCGCCTCCCGCGTTTCACTACGAGTGTCACAACTAACGCAACTGCAAAAATCAAGTAATTTCATTTCAAAAAGGTCAAGTAGTTCTGGAATCATACCAGCATTCTACTTAAGCAACTATTTGTTCTAGCCGACCTTTTCTAAAATTACTCAAATTAAACTTAGTTTTCAATCATTTTTCTAGTTTGATATTCTGTATTTCAGAAAATTGGCATAATTTTCTTTCTTTACAGTTATTTAAATAAGAGGGAAAATCCAAATAATTAATTCATATTACTAAACTTACTACATTTACTACAATTCATATTACTACATTTAATTTACATACTTGTTTTATAGACCTTTTAAATTATTAAGCGGTTTAAGTATTTTTAAAGGACTTTCTTGATTTTAAAATATCGTTGCAACATATTTAATAATTTTCCTACTGAAATATATGTATCAACTGTGCTTAAAATGAGAAACATATTACTTCATTAAAAGTACCTAAAAATAACTGTTGAATAGATCAAAATTGTTTTAAAGTCAAACTTAACAATAAAGACTGAGTTGGAGTAATGTTGCCTTGAATGAAAAATGTAGAAGTCGTATATGAGTTACGATTTAGCAATACAATGAGTCGGAAACGAAGCATTCGAATATGACTATCAAATTTTGTGCAGAGAATTAGTGGGCATTATCACTGTGTTGTTATTATGGTTTGCAAAATAATCCTTAAAGTAACTTAAAGGGATTTTTGGAAAAGCAGTTTCAAAATCAGTCTTTTCTTCAAGGCAATATATTTCAAAAACAAGTTTCGAATGTGATTGTTACTTGTTTATTTATTATTGGCATTATTATTAATTTTTGCGTACTGGCAATACGTTTTGAATCATAGCACTGAAAAAACGTTCCTTTGAATCTAATCTGCGACGCAAGTATTAAAATTTTAAGGCTCAAATTTTTGGTTTTTTCTGTAATAAATGATCAAAAAACATAATACGTAAATAATGCATGCTTGTTTTATTCTTATAATATTTTAGGCCAAATCTACAGATTTTGTATTCTTAATACATGGCTTCTTAGAATCAAGCTTAAAGTAATTTACTAACACAAGGCTTATTTACGCTTCTTTTTTCTTTCTGTAAAATGTTTTGATTGTTCTTTTTTCATTCTGTAGAATGCTTTGATTGTTCTTTTTTCATTCTGTAAAATGTTTTGATTGTTCTTTTTTCATTCTGTAGAATAATTTGATTGTTCTTTTTTCATTCTGTAAAATGTTTTGATTGTTCTTTTTTCATTCTGTAAAATGTTTTGATTGTTCTTTTTTCATTCTGTAGAATGTTTTGCTTGTTCTTTTTTCATTCTGTAATATGTTTTGATTGTTCTTTTTTCATTCTGTAAAATGTTTTGATTGTTCTTTTTTCATTCTGTAAAATGTTTTGATTGTTCTTTTTGCTCAGTGGAAATCGGAATGCTCTCAAATAACTGAGTTTTAAGACCCAATTCTCAAATAATAAAATTAGCAAAGTAAATTTAATGTATGTTTTAATTTTAGGTTAAAAATTCTCATATTTTAACTATTTAAAATGTATATTCCGAAGAGAACGTTCAGTATACCTTTCCAAGATCGGTTTCTCAGAATCGACACAAAAACTTTAAATAATATTTTCACTTCTGTTTGAATATGCGATAAGCAAACCAAATTTTAACAAAAAATATCGGTTAAGATTTGCGATCCAAATCAGCGTGTTATTTTCAAAAATCGATTTCTTATTACTCAGGCTGACCTTAGGATTTTTCCGAGCATCGAATCAATGACGAAACCACGCTTCTCTCAACGTTCTGGAAGTTTTTTTTTTCCCTCCCCGTACTCCCTCCATCCTCTCTGGAAAGAAAAGGCAGAAACAGGAGTCTGACACCCCGGATTATCTAAGTGTGAGCAAGTGGTGTTGACACTGATAGCCTTAATCCGGACGCAGAGAAACAGCTGCTGTCAGGTGCCACCTGATTGGATGCTGCGCCGGCAGACAGAAGCAAGAGGTGTCTGTCTTATCCAAGTAAACGGATGCAGCAAAGATTGAATATACTTCGTAAGCCACTTTCAGAGGGATGGACACAGGACTCATTGCAATGCGTCGGGATCAATAGAAACTTAAGCGAACAAAAGAGAACATGACCTTTTGACAGGAAGCTTTTTGCAAGAAATTTCTATTTACAACTGTTATTCAAGGGAGAGAAAATTTGTTTAATTCCTCACTGGGAAGCGTTTATATGCAAAAAATTTTGATCCAATTTATTCAGTTAGAGACTAACTGAAAGAACTCCGACAGTAGAAATATGCCAAGCATGTAAAACTATATTTTAAAATCATTCGCAGCAGTAACAAAACCTGTTCAAGGAAGCTGATGCAGCAGAGATTGACCATACATACCTCTTAAGGGGAGTCAGTACCCTAAATACTTTCAAAAACTCGATTTTTTTTTTATACATTTTGAAACTCCATTTCAATACCTTTTTAATGATATAAAATTCTTGATCGTGCTCAGATTAGAAGGAAGTTAAAATAGGCTTTAAAAAATGTAACCCTAATTTGATGAGGTATGATTTTCCCCTTCAAATTGCAATATCTCGAAGTGGTATTTTTGAAACTATATGTTCCTTTTTCTCAAAAACTAAATTTTGTTAGGCTTTGAAATTTTTGCCACCTATTCCATACATCTAATTGCATATACTAAAGTAAAATTTTTCTCATATTCGACAAATGTTTTTTTATAGAGCTGATTTCGTGTTGCAAAATGGCATTTTTTGGAGGAAAAACAATACAGTGACATACACATTAGAATTTTTTAAAAAAAGCTTTTCAAATGTTTTTTATAGAGCTGATTTCGTGTTGCAAAATGGCATTTTTTGGAGAAAAAAAAATACAGTGACATACACATTAGAATTTTTAAAAAAAGCTTTCTTTCTGTAAAATTTTACTTCAGTATAGACAAAAAAAGTGTCTGCTTAAGGTACAAAAAAAGTTTTATAATTGCATCTTTAACAGATTTTTAGGAAAAGGTACATGAAACTGTGCAAATTAACATTGACGGTATAGGGGGTACGATGGACCGAAAAAAGAATCATTGTACTGTGTCAGAATTTGTAGAAACTTGAGTAAACATAGGAGTGCTTGAGCTTTCGCAGGAAGTTTTGTACAAGAAACTTCTATACATGCCAGTTGATGAAATTATCTGTTTAGTCATTGAAAGGAGATAGCATATGCTTAACTTCTCATTGGATAACTATTATTTGCAAATGGTTTCGTTACAATTTGTATAGCTGAAAACTAGTTTGAAGAACTCCAACAGGTAGTATTAGTGGTAGGGTACGCATTTGACTCAACAAAGTGTGTTTGTAAAGTCTCGCACTGAGAAAGAAAACTACTTCAGTTAATATATTTTTTAAGTTATTATCTCAAAAAGGTTTTTTGCACAACGTTAATACACTTTTATGTGTGCATCTTTCGTATTTCTGAGAAGATTTTGGTGATTTGTAACTTCCCGCCAGACACTAGTGCGCAGCCAGAACTAATCTTCTGAGGTCATGACGGTTGACATGTGATTATAAATTTTCGTATTAAAATTGACAAGGCTCTTGGTAGTGGACCCCTCCCCCCCCTCGTGGCGCCCATGAGAGTTTTTACTTTTTTTTGACGCCACTTTCAACTTTCGATGTTAGCGATGATTTGATCTTTAGGTACATTATGTAACGATGAGGAAAATACGTGGTCGGAAAGGAATCAAAATAAAAAAACAGAATTATGTGCAAACCTTAAATATATATTGTCTAATAAACTTTCTTTGTTATTGCTAGTTTTTTCTAAACACATCGCAAGTTCGAATCACCTACAAAAGGAGCTTACTTCGTATTTAGAATAACTCTTTTGATTATTTTTTGTGACTACTCTAATCTTTTAAATGAGAAATGCGTATCAAAGAATTGTTATTTTTTCAAGTAGAATTTAGTTTAAAAAAAAAAAAAAAAAAAAAAAACTAGTACGTTGTTGCCATTACGAAACTTTCTTCTATATTTTTCTTTTTTTTTTTCTGATCCCTCCCCATGCTTGACGAGGAAGCAATATTCCCAACAAAAAAAAAAAAATTACACATGCAAAAACTTGACGACCATCCCAATGTCTGAATTATTTCAAAAGCAAAGCAAAGAGCGAAAATTGAAAGTTATTTTAAAAGCCTTGCTTGAATTAATTACAAATATTTTTTTTTTGTTAACAAACATAAGTTGGCAACAGTTAAATTTTAAATCATTGAGCAACGAATGATCATATGATTGTAGCAACGAAGAAAAAAATATTTCGCTGAAAAATGTATCCATTAGGCCTATATTAATGAAAAATCCCTCACCTCCGTGACAGAACTTATCAATGTCATTATTTCTGAGGTGAAAATCAATGATGGAGGGGAAATACATCTATTCTAGGAAGTCTACCAAAATTATAAACAGCCAGTACATTCGCAAATTTACTAATTCGGAAATACATTAATATTATACTATTTTTAATACACATTTGAATTAAAAGGATAACTGAAATTTAAGAAGGACATTAATTAAGAGAGCTTAACATTAGATTCAAGCTAATCATTAAAATAGCTCATTGTTTGCAGAATTAACAGAATTACTACTTTGATTTTAAATTGGCCTCTATTTTCAAACACTAAAAGATTTTTCCATCCTGTTTTATTTTCATGAAAAAGGTAGTTTTAATTTTCTTTTATCTATGAGTAAAACAATTGGAATTTAATTGGGCTTTTGTTTATGGTTACTTCTATCAGGTAATACTTTCATATAAAAATGAAACAAAAATAAAAAAAGGGTTTGCAAAATTGAAAAAATAGTTTGGTTCAAATGTTACATTTTCTGGAGAAAGACCCTAAATATTATAATAATTAATTTATTTTGAAATAAAAATTACAAATTCAATATAATTGACTTAAAATTAGGAATTATTGTTCAGTAAAAGTAGCCACATGCTCGCAAGTTCTTTTTACAAGCATGCTTGAATGTGATTAGCAAACCTTGATCAGCAATTTTTTTTATATAACTCTTTATGTTAATTATTGTTTGTTACCTATTAAGACACATTTTTGGGGGTGTGGTCGGATTTTTTTTTTTTTTTTGATTTAACTTTTTTATTACTTTTTGATGCTCACATACGACAACAAAATGTACTTCAATACAATTATTTTTTATTGAAAAGCAATAATACTGGGATTCTGCTAAAGTATAACACTAAACTTTTATGGAAAAGCAATTTAATATATTCTAAATATTAAATTAAAAAAATTCATCATACATAAATGTAACTTTAAAAAAAGTTTGTTGCCTATTGAGATACATCTTTTGGAGTGGGGGTGGGGTTTATTTTATTCCTGTAATTTTTTTTACTACTTTTGAACGATAACAATGTGTTTGAATTTAAATACATTTTGTTAAAAAGCATTAAAAGTCATAATCTGCTGAAGTATAAAATCTAACGGTTAGGAAAAACCAATTTAATACATTCTGAATTTTACTGATAATTTTGTTATACATAAACGATACTTATTAAAGTTTCAGAGAAATGTTCATTGGAAAAAATATACTTGATATGAATTTGAGATTATGTAAATTGAAATTAACGGACAGCCAAGAGCTAATATTTGGAATATTTATGTTTGTATAAGTTAAAGTAGAATTGTTTTGTTCTTGAAGAACGTCTTGTTGATGATGAATTATATTCAGAATGTGAAAGAATATCTTAACGTCATTTATTCAAATGAATACAGCTGTTTTAAAACACGAACTGAAATCAAATTCTTATAGAGAAATGTCGTGCTAATTTTTGTTATGTTTGCGTACTTTGTATGAAAATAATAAAATATCGTGTTCAAAACTGCGAGCTATCGTCTAACGTAGTTAAATGTGATTGAATTTTTATATCTATAATTAAAAATTTGTTTTTGTTCCATTTTACATATGAGGCAGTGAGAAGCTAAGGGATGTAAGTGGCAAAATTTAAAATTTGGAGGTAACCAATACAAATGGTAGGTGAACCTCTCCTCTGTCTTGGGGCAAGAGGTAGTACTAGTACCCCTGGTAGGTGCTGCTGTACAGCATGATTTAGAAAAACTTTTCAATAAAAGTCTTCCTAGGAGCCAATTTTTAATAAATGTCCACTTGCATCCCTATGCTTCTCACTTCCTCATACACTGCAAAAAATAATTGTTGTTTTTACAGTAATATACTGCTTTTTCCTACAGTTTAATACTGCTTTGCTAAATAACAGAGAAAAACTGTAAAAATATTTTAGATTGCGCAAAACGATGCGCAAAAGGTGTTTCTTTCATACGGGAACAGAAACTAATGAATTCAAGATATTGGCAGCCATGTTTTTTGATGATTCGGGTGTGCTGAGGCAGGACTGTTCAACTGTAATCCAAGTTAAAGGTAAGTGCTGGTTATATTATATTCATTCCCTTTTCCTCAAAATATAGTTTTCTTTATCATCGAGAATGTATGTAAAATAACAGTTTATTTTGAAATCGCAATTCGTATCCTAATATTCGTTGATGCTGACTTTGCAATTTCTTATAGTTGCTAAGTTGTAGCGATTGCTTTCTAGCAAAAATCCGTGTAGTTGTTGTGATTCTGAATATTTTATTGCACGTGTGATAGTTTTTAAACATTTTCTGAAACTCAAATTTTATTTAAAAATAAATCAATTCCTTTCTTGATCGTATTTAAAGTTATTAGAACATTAAACTTTGTGTACGATTATATTTTGTGTTATATACTAAGTCAGTACTTAAATTTTAAATTTTTATTTTCTCTAGTGAATTTTTAACATATCGCGATTGACTTCTTTCTTCTGTTTTTTTTCTTTCTTATGTTCAGTTTTAAATTCTTTAACATTTTGCATTTAACCATTTTATTGAAAAACTTTACGTTATAGCATCAGTAGCTTTTATACATAATTCGATGAATAAAATGAAAATAAATAAAACAACAACGTGACAGAGAGACATGCAAACAGTATACAATTTACTGATATTTTTTGTTGAAGAATTTGACACTGTGGAAATACAATACTCGGATGTCTGAACGACTCAAAATTCTCTGAAATCTGGAGCCAGCTTTCATACTTAACGGTCGAAAGTAAAATAATAATAATTGAAAAAATCCTCAATAAAGAACTCAAAAAAAAAAAAAAAAAAAAAAAACTCAAAAATTAAGCATCTTAAAATACAAACACGAAACCCTTGTGTTTTAAAAGTTTTATATTTGCGTCAGCCGGAAATTAAAGTTTTACTTCAGGAAAATTGCACTAGTACCATTGAAACTTGGGAACGTAAAAATAATTTTAGAAACTATATTCAAAGGCACTCGATTGGAGGTCACGGGAAGTCTCTATGACCTCCCCAAAAATGCCATACTGGGAAAATTTCGTCTGGCTATTCGGCAAATTTGGGGGACATAATTGTAATGTTGCAATTTTTAAATTCTCGAATGTGCAAATTTCATTAGATATTGTACTCAATTGTGCGTACTTAATTTGTGCATTTACCAGTATTTTATTAATTGGCAAATATTTAAGTTCCATTTGCCAAATTGAGATTATACGCCTTCCCAACATATTTAAGTTTAGGCCGTGCCTGGCTATATTTTAAAATTTTCAGCTTTTCATTTCTGATCTGGCAGTGTTTCGTTCTCGTCAAAATTACAGCTTTCAAATTTAAAGTAGAATATTTACATTATTATGCATTGTTTGTCATATTTTATTCGCTTTGAAGGGCATGCTCATTTAGAAAAGTAGATGCTCGAGAACTACAGTAGAATTTGAAACTCTTACAACCTTGAAACTCATCAGTTTCCTTACATTTTAACTTTTAGAACACTTTGAGTCTTAAATTTTGGCATCAACATGTTCAGGATGAAGACAAAAAGTATATTATAAATAATGAAAAGTGTGATTCTGTACTTCACTGTCTTTCACTGCTTATCAAAAGTAAAAATATGTCAGATTGTTATCCGTGTAAAATGAAAAAATCGGAGAATTTCGTTTAAACCTGTAACGGAGATTCAAGCCAACACCCGGTAAGATCTTTTGCATTTGAATACGATGGGTTCCTTAGCAGTTGAGTTCTTTAAAGCGGGGGGGGGGGGCGATTATTTTCACAATAATAGACGATTTTTCAAGAAACTCTCCAGTTTATTTCTTTAAGAAGAAAAGTGAGGTTTAAGAACATTTAGTCAGGTTTCAAAAGATAAGAGAGATTTGTGGCAAAGCTCCGATAACGGAAAGGAATCTCTGAACTCCCGGTTTGAAATTTACCTTAGCGACCAAAGCATAAAAATCGAAAAAACCAACAAATCCTCTAGTTAACAAAGTAGCGTCATAGAACACTATAAGTCAACATTAATTGAATGGAAACTTTGAAATGAATCGGGTTTGCCTCAGCAGTTTTGAGCCGAAGCAGCTATGTACTTCCACTGCTTACGGACTAGAGCGGCTTTAAAAGGAAAGACCAAACCCTTTTTTGAGCCTTTTGGGGGAAGAAAGTCATGTATTAAACAAAACCTATTTTGAGCTATTTGGGGTAAGAAAGCCATCTTTTAAACACTCCCGGGGCTTTTTTGGATGCATTTCGTATATTGGACTTCTAAAACAGAAAATAAACAAATTGGATATGAGAACTCAACAAGGAGTCATGGTAGGATATGCGTTTCATACGAAAGGTTACAGAATTTGGGATCTCAAAAATCGCAAAGTGACAGAAACGCTGAATGTTAAATTCGATGAAAATAAATTCTGGACGAAACCCCCCCCCCCCCCCCAGGAACGAGAAACAGAGGGACACAGTTTTATTTCACTACTGAGTAAATCTGAAGTAGAAGAATATCCTGAAAATCATAAAATAGCATGTTGAGAATTAAATGGGTTAAAGCAAGTCCAAGGCAAAATAGAGAATACAGGGATAAGTATTATTCTATTGACACGACGGTTCTAAAGTCCGAATCGTGAAGCCGAGGTTTATTGTTCTGAAAATAACATTAAATATGACACAAAATATTTTAATTTCACTTCTGATGATAATTCAAGAAAAGTATAGGATTTTTATGAAGATAGGGGGGATAATTCAAGTATGCTAGAAGCTAACATTTCCGAGATTTAAAATTGGCAAAACGGAATGGCTCAAGAAATTCAGGTGATATGCGAAAGAAACGTTTACGTATTGGTTCCACTGAATGAACGTTTTAGAAAGAAAAAAGGGTACAGATGTTTTTTTTAAATTTAAAAACAAATGAGCAGAATGAAATAATGCGCTTCAAGACCAGACTGGTAATTTTAAATACCCACCAGGTGGGGGGGGGGGGGGTACTTTTCGAAAGTGTTCTCTCCAGTAATTTCCTTTCCTTTCATTGAGGCTTTCTTTTCAATTTTTGTGTATAAGCTACATTGAGTCCATTTCCATGTAGATGTTTGCAATGCGTATCTATAAGCGGATGTAAAAGAGGAGATTTGCAAGACAACCTGAAAGGTTTGTCCGTCCCTGAAATCTAAATTTTGTCTGTAAATTGAATAAATCATTGTCATTCTGATACAGATTACGCCTTGAATCACGACGACCGGATTTCAATGGGGGGGGGGGACTTGTAGTGTTTTTGGGTAGGGTACGAATAATATGGTGGTACATTCAAACAAAAATGCGTACAACTGTCAACGATGGAAGCGGGAGTATATTTCAATTAGTGAATAATCTAAGAATGTGGGTTAAAGGAATTTTAAAATCAATTGGCTACGAAAAGAGTTCAGAATTTTAGATTGTCACAGTACAGAGTACTATTAATCAATCTAGTTGCAATCGATTTTTCTAGTTCTGCAATAGAAAATTGCAGAACTAAGCAGATTAATGTGGGGGTACTATTTCCTAAGGAATTTGATTGATAAAAATGAATTTGGAATACAATTTGTTGAAACTAAAAAAACTAAACTAAAAATATTAATGTAGCTGATTGTTTTCCAAAACCTTTCTCTAGGGAAAATTTACATAAAGCTTGAATTGCAATGACATATTTTTTCTAGGTTTTTTTTTCTTTTTTTGAAATGTTTCAATTATTCCATTATGTTTAAGTTATAATTTGTGCACACAAACGGATGGCCTGCAATATATTTCTATTTTTTTTATTCATGTCTTAAAGTATTTCATTCCAGCCGCCCTGAATTTCCTTCATCTAAATTTATTCACTAATGCAATATTATTTCTATGAGTTTTAGTGGTATGCAAATGTAAAGAACTACGTAACTTGTGACCAGAATTGAATGGGGTGGTCTCATTTTATCAAGATGGCAATTCGTGGTTGTGTTCCGCTTGGAATTTCAAAGAAGCCTCTAGTCTGAACGATGTTGCGATGATTCACTTAGTGACATGAATGCCGGTAATGGAAGTTTATAAGTACCTTTTTCATTTATATTTTTATGTTTTAGGATGTAATTTGTAATCACAAATGCTTTTGAGCTTTAGAGCGTTCTTAGCCACTAAAGCCTATCCTACGGTCTGTGTGCCATATTGGGCCCCTGAAGCTGATTTTTGTGTGCCCGTTGTCAGGTTTTATGTTACAATCAAGAAACTATGTATTGGAACAAGATAAACTAAATTTTGTTTTGATTTAAATGTCATGGATCATACAATTCATTTACGTCTGGGTTTTTTTAAACTTGTAATTCAATATTGGTTTTTATGGGTAGTTGAATAATATCATTTCAAGAATCACCGGAATATAGAAATTTCTGTTAGTGCTAAATTAAACGTAATTTATTTCATTATTTATTTATTTTTTTTATTTTTATTTTCCAGTAAATTTTGGAGCACTGATTCTTTGTTTTTACATGTTGGTAAAATTGAAGGAACCAAATCAGAATGTTAAGTACTTTATTATTTATTGTACGTATGTTTGTAAAAATTTAAAGGAGCGAAATTTAAAGTCAACTTCATAATGAGAGCAACAATAAAGATTAGAGTTTAAAGTACGATGTATTACAGCGTATGAAACTTTCTTCGTATATTCAGACTTGTGACACTTATCAAACAAAATTATAGATTATTTTTTATGTAATGTAAATAAAAAGCAGTTATTTTGCAAATGTGAGCATATTTAAATTTACAGTTAAAAGAGGTGCGGTCTTCTGGCAAGCATTTCCAAGAAGGGTAGCATTGTTTTACAACAAGGACGGCGGCCCAAATGTGGACTTACAATTTCTTAATGATTAGAACTGGCAGTATCAGATTTAATCTATTTCTTGACATGTTTGTAGATTTATTCTTTTGTTTAAAAACTTTCATCTTTTCTGATCGATTTTCACTTTTTACTGAATTGACTTTAACTAAGTCATCTTGATTTTGGGAATATAGAATTGTTTCTTCCGAGTTTCAGGTAAATTCTGAAAAACTTAAAGATAAATTGTCTAAATCCTATCAAAAGAAGTAGCACTTAAAAAAAAGCCGCTGGCGGATTAAATGGGGATATCGATAGCTGTTCAAAACGGGGGGGGGGGGGCGTCCACATTTTAAAAGACATAAAATATAAATGAAACATCTTAAATTATGCTTAAATATTAAGACAGATATAAGATAGAATGCTCTTACGGTATTATTTTATTTCAACTTAAATGATTTTTTTTATGCAGTTCCTTAGTACTTAGAAAAAAGGCTCCAAAAAATTAAATTTAAACAATATAATAACACAATTGTGGAATAAAATATATGAAAAAAAATATTTTAAGAATTACAAGTAAAATATTTCATATTAAGTACAGAAATCTAAATTATTTTACATCACACATTGTTTCATATTCAGATTTCTAATAATGGGCAGCTGGTATTAGTTGAACATAGCTCGAGCTGTTAACAAGTGTTGGAATGGAATATGAGTTAAAGAAAAAGAAAGAAAAAACATCTACGGTTTTCAGTGCTACTATAGCAACTCGGGGAGGGGGGGGGGGGGGTTAAAAGAGGCTAGATGCAGTATTCATTATTTTAAATGAATACCTCAATATTTCCCAATGGGTTGTCCTAAACGTCGACCTTGCTCCATTTTCTAAAAAATAATTCTCTACCGCATCCTAATTATTGCTTTGAAGTAAACATATTGCAATCCCAATAATCTGGAGCCTATTATAAGAAGAAAATAGTCTCAAGATTTATTATCCTTAAGATATATATTCTCTCGATCACCGATCACTTCAGTTATCCGATCGAAAAAAATAAATAATACTCTTAATCAACGGTCTCCTATGTATTACAAAATCCTTCAAAACTACCGAAAGTTAGAAGTATTTTTTTTAAATTGTATTTCAGAAACCAGTATAAGTGCATTTCTTGACATGGAAGATAAAATGTAAGATATTATTTTCTTTCTTTTTTCTTTTTTGAGTTCTTATGTAAAGTATTCAGATTAGGTCTATTTCAATTAGACACTAATAAACCACTGTTTCAATTGCGTAGTTTCCAAATTGCTGCACAGCAGGTTTTTTTTTCTCCTTAAAACAACATATTTAGCGCTTAACTGGTTCCTGAAATAAACGATTCAATTACAATTTAGGTATATGTTAAGCGGTTTCAAAATAAAAGCAACTCCCAAGGCAATCTTAATTTCAGGATCATTCAGAGTCATAATTTTAATCATTTTAGGACGTATTTTTATACCTACGTAATTTGATTTTTCCATGAATGTTTTTTTGGTGTCCACAAGTTTTATGAGATTCTAACAATTTTTATTTTGACAGATGCTTTCATGATATAAGGCCTAATGATGGCAGCTAAGTCGGCAAAGATGTCACAAAGAAGAATCAAGTTTGTAATGTTAAAATGTTGACCTTGAAAAAAATTAGCATTCGGTTTTAAATAAATTTCTGCAATTTCACTGTAAAAACTACTAATCGATATTTATAGGTGATGTATACGAAATAAAATAATTTGGCAATTTTTAATGGTGTGAATGTTTCATTTTTTCTCATGAAAACCGGAGAGTAAAACCAATTTTTAACTTTAATACTAGTACTCATAAACCTGCAGATATTATTATACCGAGTGAAAAATTGTTTCTGTTTAGTAGCTCTGGAATTTTAAACCGTCACATATTTATAGTTTTCATCTATGTAAATTTTAAAAGGTTAATAGGATAAAGTATTATCTAATCTATAATAATCAGTTTAGAATAAAAACCATTCTGTGCAGTCTAAATGCTGTATACTGCACATATGGTGTGAAATAAAATTAGTTTGTTACTAGTATTTCTCAAATAAAGTAGATCCAAATGCAACTTATAACATTAAAAAAAGAAGAAAACCATGAAAATATTCTGTTTTACCATAAAAGAAAAATAAATGCATATAATTGCATGCATCAAGTTAAAATAAACTTAAAGGTTTAATGGATTGCATATTGCAAAACATTTCTCACGTTATGCTGCACATTTTAGCATTACAATAATGCTGGAAGTGAAAAAAGTACTTTTAGTAAAGATACGATGTAGTATTTTAAGTTATATATAAAAAACCTTTCTCATTTTTACTACCTCCATGGATCAAAAAGTTTTGTATTATGAAAAAGCTATAACTGTTCTTAAAATAAAGCTTCAGACTATATTTTGCAATTTCCTTTAATTTGTAAATTTTTAAGTCTGCAATATAGCTAAAAGTTTTTTGTAGAAATGAAAATGCACCACTTTTTCTTCTTTAACATGTGTTTATAAAATATTGAGATGGGGCATTGATTTATTTTGTGTACAAGGAAATTAATATCAATAAAACATATATTTAGCAGCAGTTAACTATTTATGTAAAAGTGTTTTATATTTCTTTATTTGTCGCTTTTCATAGCCTAAAACATTATTTTTGTTGTTGAAAAACTTAAGAAAAGGAACAGATTTCGTATGTAGGCTGATTTATACAACGTACATACTGACTCAATTGCTTTACTTTTCAATATTGTTCTTCAGCTGTAAAAGCAGTGATTTCGGCTATGAAAAGAAACGATAGGGTGAAAAAACCCTTTTGCATAAAAATTGATAACTTCATTTTATGGTTTACTGCTGTTAATTTTACTGTACAAATCATTTATAAAACCGTATACTACTGCTGCTTTTATGGCACAATTCAGTTGATTCCGCAGCATAATACTGCTAACTTTACAGTTTGATACTGTTAATTTTGCAGGGCAATTCCGTTACAAAACAGTATATAACTTAATTTTACATATTGTCTCTGTTAAATTTACAGGTCAACTCATTCCTAAAACAGTATATTACTGCTGATTTTACAGTTTGATACTGTAAGTTTTATAGGGCAGTTTTATTAAAAAGCAGTATATTACTGCTAATTTTAGTTTGATACTGTAAGTTTTACAGAGCAGTTCTATTAAAAAGCAGTATATTACTGCTAATTTTACAGTTTGATACTGTAAGTTTTACAGGGCAGTTCTATTAAAAAGCAGTATATTACTGCTAATTTTACAGTTTATCGCTGTAAATTTCACAGTAAAAGTCTGTTATAAAACAGTATATTACTGCAAATTTTACAGTTTAGAATTGTAATTTTTGCAGTTTTTCTTTGGAATGCGAGCTGCCAGTATTTTACTGCAAAAACAACAGCTTTTTTTTTGCAGTGTACCTTCATTTCCATATCCCCCCTTCATTAAAAAACAATTTATGTCTTGACTTACTGAGAAATAATTCAAGCACCGACTTTTCCAATTGAAACGTTCACTTCATTTTCTTAACATTCATTGCAAGAGTTATATCCTTTAATTAGCTGAAACGAAGCGCACGCAAAAGGAAGAGGAAAAATGCCACTCGGAAATCAAGTTAGCGCCAAAACCAATTCATTGGATCTGCAACAGTGTCCGGCAAACTCGGCCGGACGCCAGAACTGGAACAGCTCGATTTTCACCCAATGGGACCGGCACAAAACTTTCCTCCAGACGCAAAAGTCCACGGACACTGCACCCAATTCCACGAACACAGTCCCTGCTTAATCGTATCCAATCAATGTCGGGCTCCTCTTCGGAGGTTTGATTCGAAAGAACGCGGGGTTAATCAAGAAAAAAGGGGTTCTTCCGTTTCCGAACGTCCTCGGGGGAATATCCGCGGCTTTCAATTGAAGGGACATGTTTCGACGTGACGTGACAAGCATGCGCTACAGTCCTCGCTTTTAGTGATGGATTGCGTTGGAATTGGAGAGAAGTGATACAGCTCTCTAGGGCTGACAGGACGGAGTTTTCATATCCCTGGTGTGTATACAGTTCCCGTGTTTTCTCACCATTCAACAGTTCTTGACTCTAGTTTAGTAATGAACGGCATTATACACTTTCTTCATGAAATGTGTCCGCAATGAGTATACATGTAGGAACATTTTTTTTATTTTTTATATCTGCTTTCTAATCTATTTTTATCATTTATATTGTTTTTTACTTCCTTTTACAAAAAAGGAAGTATTGTATTCGCGAAAAAATTTTCACCCCCAAATGATTGTTTAGTTTTTTTTTCTACCCGACCACACGTACATTTGTACCTAAGAACGTATAGATGCCCGAAAAATCCATTTTGGCGTTTCCCGAGTTAATTACAACGAGTTTTCTCGTGACGTCTGTATGTACATATGTATGTGCGTATGTGTGTATGTATGTCGCATAACTCAAGAACGGTATGTCCTATAAAGTTGAAATTTGGTACGTAGACTCCTAGTGGGGTCTAGTTGTGTACCTCCCCTTTTGGTTGCATTCGGCTGTTTCTAAAGGGGTCTTTTGCCCCTTTTTGGGTGAAAATCATTGTTAATTTCGATGCAAACTCAAGTGGTGTAATTATTTGCGGACATTTGGCGATATATCGCCAGTCTGTTGGTCGCCAAGTTTTGTCGCCAACTTGGTGACAAATTTGGCGATTTTTTTTAAAATCTGGTTTCAATGTGGCCATTGTTGGTGATAATTAGAGGGTTAACTCTTGAATCACATTAAAATTGCAATGATGGAGAAATAACATTAAATTGGTGTAAAAGGAAGTCATGTGATGCACACATCAGCTCGTTTGATTTTAATGTTTTGCTATTTTGTAAACAAGAATGCTGAAAGAAAAAGTTTTAAAATCATTATAACGGAAAACTGTTTAATAGTAACTAAGAGCTACAACGAGATTTTTACACAATGTTAGTGGCGTTATGCTTCGTTATTTGTTATTTTAAATTAATAGTATGTATATGTGTATATAAATACATTTTCTACACATTCAATTATATTTCAATAAATGTAAAAAAAAAATATTAAAATTATTTATTAATGCGAAATTCATATTCAGCATTTAAGGAGTTTATGCACATATATTTTGCTTTGTACATGTTAAATCTCCATGTTTTTAGGCAGTATTAATTATTAAATACTGCTAATCAGAATTTATTTATTTCAAATAAAACAATATTTTACTATTCTTACACATATTTTTTAAATGACGTATTTAATAAGCTGATGCTTATCTAAGAAATAACAGATGCTGATAAATAAAAATAATAAAAAAGAAAGAATAAAATGAGTTAAAATGATTTTCCGCTTATGATCCACTACATTCCCAGATAAAACTACTTGAAAGTATGAAATATGTTTTTTCACAGCGCCTTTTATACAAATGAAACTGCTTTTAGAACTCATATTTTTTTGAGTAAGACTTAGATTGTAACCATTATTAAACTGAACTAAATGTGGTGTATTCAAATGGATTCATTGTATTTAATTATGCGAGATAATTTAATACAGATTGGCTAAACTCACGTTCATTTCCACTTGTAAAATGCATTGGTATTTTCGCTTCAACTGAATTTATTTCTAGTTAAGATCTTCGCAGTTCAGGAAGAAGTGGACAGTTTTGGCTTGTACGTTTACTGTTTTTATAAAATTTAATGTGAGACCAAGGCAAACCAAATTTTTAGAGTGAAATAATATGATATATGAAGACATATTATCCTGGAAAAATAAATAATCAAGCCCTCTAAATACCAAGTATTTATTTATTATAGTGTGTATGCAGCGTGTCCCCGTTTAGCTTGCAAGACCTCTATTTTCGCCACCGATAGTTCTAAATGCATACTTCTAATTGTAACAGGAAGGCTTTAGATATTGAAAGTTTGAAGCGAAAAAGTGAAAAGCGATAACCATAATGAAAAAACATAAAATTTAAATTTTTATACGGACCCTAGGTCCCCTAATTTATTGGTTGGGAAATAATCTCCATTGGAAAATAATACCAACACAACAAATTAAAACATTTGTGATCCAAACTCAAGGAGATATTCGAGTTCAAAAGTTTAAGACACCATGCTAAAGATCAGATGGGAACTTATTGCCCCCTTTCAGAAGAATGATAGTGTTGTCAAAGTAAAAAAAAAATATATATATTTATTCTACACTCTATTCTACACGCATATAATTTTAAATCCTTGTTAGTTCCAATATTTCCTCCCAAAAGGTGTTATTCACTACTATTGTAGTGTGGTGTAAGTTATAAAATACTGCGTTTCATATCTAAGTGAGTGTCGGTCGTACTAACGTCAAACGTTTTGCGTTTGCATTGTTTTTTTATACTTTTGATTTTTCTAAAAGCAATGAAGGGGACGTAAGGACCATAGAAATAGATTTTGTATTTTTTTACTTAATTATTTTTCACTTCACAATTTTCGTAACTTAACTCTGCTCATCTTATTTTGACCATTTTTGAAATTAAAAGTATGCATCAATTAATAACGGCTGCGAAAATAGAGTTCTTGCAGTAAAAAGGTTACACGCTGTATGCGGTCCCTGATAAAATGTTACTTAAAATTTTATTCCTTGGTAAATTTTAGCACGTATTATTATTGCCGCTGATTGTTTAATGCAACTTGTAAAAACAAACTCTAGAGAAAGATCTGTAAGTCGAATGCAACACACACATTATCAAACTAAATACATGCATTCCATTCGAAATATCATTTGATATTAACTTTTATAAGCTGGGAGGGAGTTACAAAGCTCCAGAAGCGAAATACATAACTCCAGCACCACATCCGCAGTGACATTGATCGAAATCCGGCTTCCTTAGATTAATGTCGCGTTTAATCCGACTGAGATTCTGCAGTTCCAACTATTTCCAATTTCGAAGCAATCCCTTCCGCGGTGGTCACTTTCTCCTCCCCCTCTCCTCCCGTAACATCCTTAGTGTCAGACAATCTCTAATCCGATCACAGACATTCCTTAGGCCCCTCTCCAAAATTCCGAGCCGCACAAACACGCTCTTATTCCACCGACGGTATAGTTTCGCCCTCGATAGGAAAAGTGGTGAGAGGTATTGTTAGTGCGTGATCTCTCTAACATGGGTAATTTTCTTGCAAAATAACATGTATACATACTCTTAACGCTTTGTTTCATGGTTTTGACTCATGGTAGTTATTGAAAATAATTTAAGGGGGTCCGGAACACAAAAATCGTCAAATGTTGTAATTTTTTTTATTATGTGAAAAATTACTCCGTTCTTTTCTGCTTAAAAGGACGTTTGAATCTTGTTTCTATCTTAAATAGAACGAAAGATATAATTATTTTTTGTTGCATGCACCTAACTAATGTGTACTTAACTTTAAAACTTTAAACGCGTTTTTCTCCATGATGCAATTTTTCCCGATTTCTTGCATTCAAACTCTTATAAGTCAGGAACCGATAAAGATAAAGTAATGAAACTTGGAGCACATCTTTTTCAAACATTACTTTAATTTTTATTCGGCGAAATTGAAAAAAACATTTACTGCAAAAATTAGTATTATTTTTTTTTAATAAAAGTATCTTCAAATTTTTCGAAATTTTTTTTCAAACAATAATTTTTTATTTTTTATTGAATCAATATTTTTAAAATCGCCGAATAAAAATTAAAGCTTAGATATTTGTGCGTAATTTAATTAAAAAAAATTGAAAATTGATCAAGAATATTTTGAGTTATAGCAATTTAAAGCAACCCCATTTTTTTAAAAAAACTAATTAAATTTAAATGAATTTTTTTTTCATATTTATGTTATGATTTTGCTTACTAAATAAATGGTGAATCAGTGCAAAAAATTTCAAAACTCTCAAGTATATAATAAAAAAAAATTCAAAATGTGTCCCGGACCCCCTTAAAAAACCCCTCTTGATACAAAATAAATGAAAAACAAAAAAAAAAAGAACTAAATAACTTATTTTGGAAACATTTTTAAAATATAGTATTTAAAAGACGTTCAAAAATATTTTAACCATCCTGTAAACTAACCATCTCAATTTTACAAGTATATTCTTCTTCATGAAGATTTCCAATGAACAATATTATTTAAGGGAAATTCATCAGAACTCGTTTAACAATGTTTTAGTAATGTCATTAAAGCAAGAATACGCAAAACCTATTCTAAAACGATTATGCACTTTTCTTAAATTAATTTCTTTTTAATACAGCATTATTTTAGTCCGCGACAATTGTTCAATTAGAAGAAACAAATGCAAAGCGCAGAAATGTAAAAATAAAATATTCTGCAACGAAAACTATGAGAAGAGGTCCTTTTGCTGATTTCTTTTAAATCTTTGACTTAAAACACAGTCCATTAAAGAACGTTAAAGAACATAAAACTAGGCATTAAAATATATATATATATATATATATATATATATATATATATATATATATATATATATATATATATATATATATATATATATATATATATATATATATATATATATATATATATGACTCAAAACAATCTCGAACATTATACTATGAGAAAAATTAATTACGGATATTGGTTTTAGGCTTTTTTTTTCATGGTTTACTAATGCAATTTATAATGAAATGTTTACGTTTTCGATAACTAGTTTAGAAAAGAAATGCATTTTTGCACTTAAAATGCGCTTCAACAAGCTTCTGGTTACACGTAATAAAAATTTTCAACTATCTCTGCTTTTTCATTAAAAAAATACTGCCGTGCACGCAATCAGTAAACAAAGCAAGTACTTTTCTCACTTAGCCGAAGGTGTCTTGAAATCTAAGTGTATAACTATGGGTTAAAAAATTTTATTACTGTGTTTTCTTCCTTTACGTTTCATCTCATCAACCAACTGTAAGCTAAAGACTATCGATGTTTGACATACTAATACATGAAAAGAAATAAATGATGTGTTTCTAGAGAACTTCTTCGGTTAAACGCATTGAATTTTCACTTCGAGCAGAGAAAAATAGCTACTTTTACTCAACGATCTGCAAGAACAGCTAGTATCCAATCTAGCAGTAGAGCTCAAACCTTGGTCCCCTCTATTTACATCAACGCTAATGTAGGACATAATTTAGTTGAAACAAGTCATTTTACTTCCAAATAGTTTTATCTTTAAATATTTTTTCCCGTTTAAGCATGATTCCGAAAACAATCAGTACATTCTCTCTCAGCTATTTACCCAAAATACTGATGGAACATTATGTTTACGATCAAATAATGGACCTAAACTGCAAGAATCCTCTTTATAGTCTCAGTAATAAAGCCAAGCTCGTTTTAATAAAATGCTCCTCTTTCTTAATATTCTCTGGGAAATAATTTCCAGAACGTTCTTGGTATTCTTTCACTTGGTTCCCCCTTCAAGTCCCCCCCCCCTCGCGTTGCCGAAAAGTAATTCATATCAGAAATGTCAGAGGTAAAGCAATAAACAGCGGGAGATAATACCAAAACATGGAAAGAAACTTTTCCAATAACAGCACATTCGGGAGTCCCTCCTTATTACCGTTGCGACCCATATAATTTCTTGACCCGGAGCTTTGCCGGATATTGCCCTAATGGCAGACGTCCTGGTGGCATCATGAAATCCCCACTGATGGAATGTGCTTTGCAGCCCCCAGGTGGCGCGTGTGTCGCGCCTGAATGAGAGATTTTTCTCACATTCTTTTCGCTTGATCCGTTCTGGCATCTGTAGAGTGTTAATAACCACAACTGGATTTTTTTTTTTTTTGACTGAACTTATCCTAAGAAGAATGCGTCAGGATCCATTTTTGGATTTTTCCCTTGGTATTCACATTGCTGAGAGGCATAAAATGATACGTGTTTAATTACCTTGATTACTACCCGTACCTCTGCTTACTCAAGCCCAAAGCTGTTGACAAAGTTACACTGAAGTTGAACGCTGCTACCTTGATTTTCATTAAATATATTTCTTGGGGTCTTATCGTTACTAATTTGTTTTTATTGTTACATTTCTTTTGCAACAAAACGTATCAATAATACATGCAGTGTACCAGACAGGCCTGTTATCACACCCAGAGACAGCAGTTTCGTTCTTATCAGAACTCATCAGTCTGGATAAGTGAATAACCGAGTTGGAGGCAGATGTCCTCTCATTGAAGCTGAGAGTGCCAACAAACTGGCAGACAGTTTGTAGCGAAAAAAGTTTCCAGGGCACGTTTAAGTAATACATAGTAAGAACGGGCGCAAAGATGCTTCGACGTCAACGCGTAAACTTTCCCCGTCGCCAAGTTTGGATTCATTTTTAATGTGCAAAAAAATTTAATTACATTTCAGCCCGTACAAATACAATTCTCAGAAAAGGATAAATTCGACAATTTTTTGAGCAATCACGATTGCTTAAATTTTCCGTTTGCTAAGACAGTTTTTATACAAAATATGGAAGACACATTTAATTAAATATTCTATAGGTAAATGTTTCTAACCGAACGAAAGATGAAACTGTATAGAAATTTAAAGTTCTATTTGAAAAATAATAAGCATTTAAATGTTGTACCATTTTAAAAAGAACACACAGTGAGACCGAACTTGTTGAGCAATCACGATTGCTTATTGCTTTCATTTGACTGTTTTTGGCGTCCTATCATTTTATTTTCCCACCGCCACCCTCCGCACCATCACCGTGGAAACACATATGCCTACACACACATACACATACCCCCCCACATACACATTCATACACACACATACGCATAACCCGTACACACAAACACACACGCCTACATACACACACTCGTGATTGCGAAAAACATAATTTGAATTCAAGATGTCAAAATTCAAATTAATTTTTTTAATTTATATATTTGTTCTTTTTAATTAAGTATTATTTATTCACAATAAGCTTCAAAGCGATCAACTCAAAATTTACTCGACTTGGTAGAAAACATGTTATTCCTTCTGCATTCTAGACCGAAGCTCGACTAATGCTCAAAAACTTGTGATAATATTTGCTAGGGAACAGCAACAAGCTGTTATGACTGTTGGCTCTCCAGTTATAATTCGTTATGATAAAAGGGCACTACGTAAATGTGCCCCATGCGTAAACGTGAACCGGTCTACCCTACATTCTAAAGGAATGACCTATTGTACTGCATTGACGTTCTCAAAAATATTTTGTGCTTTATAATGAGTACATATTATGTTTAATACATTACATTCAAAAAACAATTGTGCGTCAATAATTGTAACGTCAGTTTTTGTAGATTATAGTGTAATTTATATTGCTCTAAATTTTACTTGCGAAGCTAGGAAACATAGCATAAAATATTCTTAAAGCAATTAAAATTTTACCGAGAAAAATTGAGTTTCTTCCTATTTCCTCTAAATAATGAATATTTCGTTAGAAATACAGATAAAATCCGTTCCATGTCTCCATATAGCATAAAAATCATTTGAAATGAGAACATTTAGATGTAGATTACTGCGGACGCATGTTTCGGCGTTACAAGCAACGCTTTTTTCATTGCAGAAGCAGTGAACCTATGGATGAACGTAAGCTCACCTCTTTTGCTTTGTAAGATATACTGTGTTGATTTATGAGGTCTTAAATTCTGCCAAAAAGTAAAGGAAATTCCACAAATTTAGGGGGTTTCGGTGAGTAACGGAAGACATCTTTAATGCGCTTTGCATATGGATGTCTTGGCACATGCAGACTCCGAAATCGCGTGGTACCATTAGTGGAGCTTTTCTTTAAAAATTGGCAGACTTTAAGACCTTATATTTATTTCTGTTGCTACCTATTTAAACTTTTTTCTTTATTATTATGTTGGTGTGGCTTCCATTAATGGTATCACTCATTCAAATGGTACCATTTCAATTGGTACCATTAAAAGCTGCACTAGTGGTACCACTCGCTAGGTACCATTAGTAGAGCTTTTCTTAAAAATTTGGCAGCCTTTAAGACCTTATATATATTTCTGTTGCTACCTATTTAAACTTTTTTCTTTATTATTCTGCTCGTGTGACTTCCATTAATGGTATACCTCATTCAAATGGTACCATTTCAATTGGTACCATTAAAAGCTCCACTAATGGTACCACTCGCTAGGTACCATTAGTAGAACTTTTCTTAAAAAATTGGCAGACTTTAAGACCTTATATCTATTTCTGTTGCTACCTATTTAAACTTTTTTCTTTATTATTCTGCTCGTGTGGCTTCCATTAATGGTATCCCTCATTCAAATGGCACCATTTCAATTGGTACCATTAAAAGCTGCACTAATGGTATCACTCGCTAGGTACCATTAGTAGAACTTTTCTTTAAAAATTGGCAGACTTTAAGACCTTATATATATTTTTGTTGCTACCTATTTAAACTTTTTTCTTTATTATTCTGTTCGTGTGACTTCCATTAATGGTATCACTCATTCAAATGGTACCATTTCAATTGGTACCATTAAAAGCTCCACTAATGGTACCACTCGCTAGGTACCATAAGTGGAACATTTCTTTAAAATTTTGCAACCCCTTAAGATCTTATAAATCTTTTGGTCGCTACCTCTTAAAACTTTTTTCACTATTACACTGTTCGTGTGGCTTCCTGGTAAGTACTTTTTGGCAAAAGAAACCAAAACCAGTTAAAATTAGCAAGTTTCTATTAGTGTTTGAAATTTAATTCGAGTATTTTCGAATAAAAGTGGTGTAAAATAAGTACAACCGGTGAAATAAATGCTAAAATCCTGTTTGATGGCTAGTTATTCCACTATACGACGCGATATCTTCCGTTAAAAACCCTTACGCTGATATTAAATCGCTATGAACTACAACGTGTATTTAATTACATATTAAATAAAGCATTATATTTAAAAGGAACTTTAAATCATTTCTATCTCCCCAAGGAACCTATTCACAGGCACCAAGATAACACTTAATTTCATAATTAACCAGACAAACACATTAATGATTAAGCGAAAATCCTCCACTCGAAAATCCTGCTTCCAGAACTTGGAGCACTGTCACTTACGGAAGAACAGAAGCAGTTCCCTGTTATTTCTTTGCACCCTTGAGGCAAATATTCCGAATTTCAGCAGGTGGTAATTAGTCCCAAACATACCACAAAATCGGTAACGTCTGTCTGAGGCGAAGGTCTTGCGAGATATACGCTCGGAGAGTAAAAGACACACACAAATATCTTCTATTGTTGAAATTAATCTTGGTCGAAGTACACTCTTGGGGATGGTTCAGTGAAAGCAAAACGATTATAGATTTCCCGATGGAAATTGTGTGAACGGAGTTTTCTGGACCCGTTAACCTACTCTCAATGGTGTTTTTGACCATCAAAAATCCTATTTTATCGATTCACGCAATCGCTTTAGAGTTCCAAACAGTCTGCTGAAAAAAAAAATTGAATTTTGACATCTTGAATTCAAATAATCTTTTTCGCAATCACGAGTGTGTGTGTGTGTAGGCGTGTGTGTTTATACGTTTGTGTGGGGGTATGTCAGTTTCTGTGTAGGGGTATGTGTATGTGTATAGGCATGTGTGTTTGTGTCAGTGTGCAGGCATGAGTGTTTCTGTGTAGGGGGGTATGTGTATAGGCATGAGTGTGTGGGTAGTTGCGTGTGTGTATGTGTAGGTTTCTGTATGTATGCGTGTGTATGTGTTTGTGTATGTGTGTATGTATGTGTGTATCTGTTTGTGTGTGTGTGTGTGTAAGTGCGTGTATGTATGCGTGTAAGTGTATGATATTGACGCAACCTAAAGATGGTTTTCGCTAGGGAAGCAGCACCGTGAGGCGGCCGGTCGACGATGGTGCTGCAGAGGGTGCTGGTGGGAAAATAAAATGATAGCACATCAAAACAGTCGAAAGAAAGCAATAAGCAATCGTGATTGCTCAAAAAAAAAAAGAAAAAAATGTACCAGTAGCAGCCCAGATAAGTAGATTTCAATGCGGTTTTAATTCTTTGAATTATTTTATTTTCCCCTTCATCGCAATTAGCTAAGCATTTTATGGAAAACAGTAAGTTTAAGACTAAGTTTAACAGTAGGAATACGGTGGTAAAAAAATGACTTTAGAACTAGCCAGCTGGGATATCTTATGCAATTGTGCTTTCAGAAAGGAATAATTTAAATTGCGGAAGACGTTATTTTAGTCTAAAACTGTAGGAACATGAGCTTTTTTCGACTCATTGTGGGCAAAAACTACTTACCACTCAAGACATATGCTGCACAAAAATAAGTAAAATAACAAATTTCATTTTAAAGTAAATCAAATTATTTAAAAAATATGCATTAAAAGTAGTAAATAAATTGAATTTTAATAAATAATATATAAATGAAATACTCCCTGCGTAGGTTTGATGTCATGTTTCTACATTTCATCTGTAGATATAAATATTATGTGTCTTCAGAAAGGATAGTTTTGACATTTAAATCAACGTGTTATATTTCTTTACAAAACTAGGGGGCTCTGCCGCCGAAGATAACTTTGCAATCTTATTGGATTCGCAGATTTAAATCGTCAATTAAAAAGAAACAGATTAAAAACGCGTTATGAGTTCCCTTTGGAACAAAAAGCAGCCCTTCCCCGGGTTTTAAAACAACTTGTACCAACTTGAAGAGCCGTAAGGACTAAGAGGCTCCTGAGCATTGCAAAACTTTTGTTTTGTACGTTTGAAAAGTCGCTTTCATAATCGTAGTCTCTAGTAATGTATTTTGCTCTTTAACTCGGGTCTTGAATTAAGTTGAGCCGAAGATTTTCCGTTAAAATCGAAACCCTCTAAATTTGTGAATAAGAAAGAAGAAACAAACGAATTTAAAAAATGTAACTATGGCAACGCCAAATAAAACATCCTTAATTTGAATGGAGATGAGATTTTTCGAACTTGATTAAACGACTAGTATTTTTTTTTCTTTCGAAGATAGAAGCTTAAGTTTTTCGACCATTGGTCGAGTTAGATCTGGAATTAAAAAAAACCCACTCTTTTCAGAGGTGTCAAAAAGAAAACTGGGACGCTTCTCTCACTTTTTACTGATAGATTTAATAAAGAAAGTAGTGCTTTAATTTTAGCTAAGCCTAAAAAAAAATGAGCTAAAAACGCAAATGACTCCCGCTGTAATAAAGTTAGAGCGTTGAAACAAATTGCGTGGAACGCGGAAAATTCTACCCTTTCCAAAGATACATGATATGAATACGTGCAAATAATTTTCACCCCTTTAATAGGCAATTTACGCGAAATTTGAGCTTAAAAATTGATTATAAAAAAACTAATTCGAAATTTAAAAAACAAGACCCCAGGTGCAAATCACCGGGCTAGAAGTAGTTTTGCACAAAATTTCAAGGCTGTAGGCGCTATGGGCGTCCCCTAGGACGTAGGCCCGCCAGAGATTTTCTTTCAGAGTTTCTTCGATCTTACTTTTTTTTAATATAAAGAGAATATCTATAATAGAAGCATTTTATAAAGGAAAAGTATTTCATTTCTGCATGCTAAAATAAACCTATCCGTGCTAAAATAAAACTCTCCTTAGGGGCTGAAATTGAAACAATAAAGGTTTTATAAAAAATAAATTCATCCTCTGTTTACGTCAAAACAGCACAAACGCGATGCATTTAAAAATCACATATTTTGAGTCACTTTACTGCTTTCTTAGATGATCGCTGTCAGTCAAGTTTAAACATCAGTTCGAACAAACCGAAGGAGCCAAAGTTAGGCAAAACGCACTTTCAAACTTTGATTTAACCTGTACTTCTAACTTTTTTAAGTAGCCTAAACCTAAATGGTATGCTTCGGATTAATTAAAAATTTCATTTTAAAAAACGTTAATGAAATTTTCTGATGCAGAAGATGCAAAGAGTACTACGGGGTGCAAAACTCAAGAGAAATATTAATGCAACTCGGAAAATTGCTAAAATTATCGTTTAGGCAAAAAGAAGAGATTTTGATTACGCGCAGATGATAATGTTTTTAAAAAATCATATATTTAAGAAATCAGATTGCATTAGCAGTGTACAACATTAATATCGCCAAGTGAATGTACGTTAACAATTTCTGTTTTAATGATTATCGTAACAATCAGAGAACAGATTTATTAAAAATATACATCTTTTAAAAAGTTGCAGCATCCAACGCAACCGATACAGATAATAAAAAAAAAGGTTTCTTTTAATGTAAATCAAATGTATCTACTTTTTATTACAAGTAAGTAATGGTAAAAAAATGGTGTTGAGCATTCAAGATTAAACGAGATAAATTGCTTCTTCTTTTGTGTTCTATTACAGAAAGAACCGTGTACCAGGGATGTACATTTTCCCCTGCGAGTAAGGCTGTCAATAAAACAGAAGTGACATTGATTGCGGGTCTTTTCCTTTTTCTTCAGAAGTTTACGGAATCAGTTTTTGCAGCAATGCCTTTCCGGAAAAAGAAGTTTTACTGAAAAACATATGACGCCAATGTCTATCATATATATATATATATATATATATATATATATATATATATATATATATATATATATATATATATATATATATAAAGATTGAACAAGAAAGAACGAAAAATTGAAAAAATCCCAAAATACCCTGGGGCCTCATCAGGGTGTACTCCCCAAGGGTTGGTAAAAAGGATGAGATGTTTCGTGAGTACTGCTGGCGAAAAATTGCCTAAAAAAGCAGCATTAGTACCCGACATCTCACAAAACAAGCAAATAGAGGTACTGAAAGTTCAGAATATCAGCAAGACAAGAAGTAAGAACGATGAACATTTACAAACCGAAAATATAAGCTTTATATAAAGATAATTAGAACAATTTCATAACTAATTTAATCTACAAGAGAACGAAATTCACAATTGAACTCATTGTCAAAAGAACGAACGTATAACAATCAAATTCAAGGAACAGAAAAATTGACCTACCGCTATTCCTCCGCAAGCTTGCAAATGAAATGTTTCGTAAGATGCTTCGGATATTGGTTCTCAGTTAGGGTTGCAGTTAAAATTTGAATCGCTGTTTTCAGATTTGTTTTATTATTGCAGATTTTTTTATATCTAGTAATTTGTGAAATAGTTATATTTTTGAAAACTTTTTTAATGACACAACTGTGAAACAACAATAACAAACAAAAACAATAACTTTGTGCCGAAAATACGAGTATAGATGATACAGTAACATTAAACCATTCAGTCGGAATTATGAAATATTTGACCAAAAATGTTGATATTTGGTCACAGTGTACTATGGTAAAGGGTATCTTATAGACACAATTTTGAGTTTGTAGGAGAAAATTTAAAAGAGTTACGGCACGTACACCAATATTCCAAACTTATATTTTTGAAATCAATATTTCATATATAAAAACGATAAAATACCAAACAAACTTCATTGTAAAATGTTCCACAAACAATTATAAAACATAATATAAGCGTTTGAAACGATTAATTAAAGATTATATATTTTTAAAAAAATCAGGAAAAAAACCTCGTTTTTCAGATGAAAATCCATGGTTGGAAAAATGAGTCACTCTCTATCTCTCAATCCTTATATGTCAGTGTTGTCAATCCCAAAACGAAACATTATTTCACAGATTATAATAAGCAGAATATAAAGAGTCAACTACAAAAAAAATCAAATAAATAAATCATTTATTAAATGATTAGCAGCTGTTTAAATTGGTTGTCCGGTGTACCGGACACCAGGTCTGAAGGGGTTAATAAAGCACACAGTTTTTAAACGAATGCAGGAACTTGTTCCGGGGTTAAAAAGGATAATTTTTTCAGCGCAAGGAAAAACAGAGCAGGTGCCAAATAATAATGAGAAATATGAAGAATTTCAAGCTGAACTTCCCCAATATATATATATATATTTTTTTTTTCTTAGCCAGGGATGCATATTTCTATATTTTTTTGGACTTGAGTATTGACAGAAAACGAGTAACACAAGAAAGAGATAATAAGGCAGTTTCTCGCTAACTTTTTTGGAACTGTACAGAACTGAAAAAAAAGTAATAATAATAAAAAACGAAACTAAATGTGTTTATTTCTTTCTTAAAACCATTTGGTTAAAGCAAGTAAATATCGCAGTCACTATGTGTTCATTATTAGCGAGATCAACTGCCCGCTCTGTCTAGTGGTCAGAAAAGTCTAACTGCGATGGGGAGGAATCGGGTTCGAATCCTGGTTCGAACATTTATGTTCTTTCTTTCTCTTGTGCTCCTGTCCTTTCTTTGTGTGAATGTGTTGTTATGCTGTGAATCGTTGCCAACCCTACAAAATGGGTCGTTATTGTATATATGAGTACTGCGGAAGTCGGTCTTTACACCAAATTACAGTACAATTGGAGAAGCGAAGCAGGACACCCCCACTTGCGAGTCAAGTTGGAACAAGACAGCAACAACACTAATTACAATTTTCCTTTTAAACGAGCTGATGCGTGCATCACATGACTTCTTTTTACTCCAATTTAATGCTATTTCTCCATTAAATGTGTTTCAATAGTTAACTCCCTTCTATCACCAACATTAGCCAATATTGAAACCAAATTTAAAAAAAAAAAAAAAAACGCGAAATTTGTCGCTAAGTTTGGCGCCAATCGACAAAATTTGGTGAGCAAAAGACTGGTGATATATCGCTAAGTGTTCGCCAAATTATAACACCACTTGAATTTGCATCGAAATTAACAATGATTTCCCCCCAAAAATGTGCAAACGACCCCTTTAGAAACACCCGAATGCAACCAAAAGAAGAGGTGCACAACTTGACCCCTCAAGGAGTCTATGTACTAAATTTCAGCTTTCTAGGACATACTGTTCTTGAATAATGCGACATACATGCGCATATACGCACATACGTTCGTACTCACATACATACGTACATACAGATGTCACGAGAAAAATCGTTGTATAATTGACTCGGGAATAGTCAAAATGGATATTCTGGGCGTCTATACGTTCTTAGGTATATATATTCACGTATATATTCACGTGTGGTCGGGTCGAAAAAAAACTCAACATTCATTCGGGGGTGAGCAAAATGGAGATTAATGTCGATTTTTGAGTGAAAATATTTTTGCGTATACAATACTTCCTTTTTTGTAAAAGGAAGTAAAAACAAAGAAAAAATAAATGATTTAATGTTTTGCAGTCACTGCAAAGATTAATTTTCCATGAAATAATTTTATCCGTCTGTTAGAATCCTTTGCAAGTTCAGGCAGTAATTTTTGGAATCAGACCCTGCATTAAAATTTTAGATTTCATTCTTTCTAAATTAGAAAATTGTTGTAACTATTGTTTTACTGTTTTACAAATTATGGTATTTTTTTCATCTAACAAGGAAACCGCGCCCTAGTCAGAGTATTCCGAGAAAACAGCCTCTAAAGTTTTACGCGCAGCCTATATATACTGATAGCAGAACGCTCGGTGGCTGTGTGGTCAGCGAGCTGCATTCCTGTGCAGTCGATCCGGGTTCGATGCCTCTCGAAAAATTCTTTTATATAAATTTATAAAGCGCATTATACGGCTAATTGAAATTTAAATTGAAGAGAATACTTTATTTTTAAATACGTAATGTATTTTTAATCGAGAAAATAGAGATAAATTCAATCGATTATAAATTATAATTTGAATTACCGTGTCAACAAAATTAGAGTAGAACTTGTTAATTTATGTAAAAAAAATGAAAATATAGTTTTTATTTATCACTTATTTATTTATGTACACCAGAATGATAATTATTATAAAAACACGGAAAACAAACATTGTTGTGACATGTTGCACAACGTATAAAGGAAGATTGTTTACAGGAGCAATATCTTTTTGTAAAAGATTCATAGCAAAATATAATTCATTAACATTCATGAAAATTTCTCTTTTGTCAGAAAGTTTGGAAGTGTACCGAATAAAATATTGGCGATGACAGTTGGTGATGGACTATTGATTGTATTTTCAAAGTCTTCACGGATATTTATTTTCCTATTATTTTCAGCGAGATACGCACCATTTTGTATACGCTATATTAGATTATTTACCTGTCTGTAAAAACAAACGTCGCAAGGTTGAACAAGTGTGGTACATTTTGGTGACAAAACTAATTCTTCAAGAGGTATCGAACCCGAGATGGATTGCACGGGAATCCAGTACGCTGATGGCATAGCCACCGAGCGGCTGCAGGCGAAGGGCTCTACTAGCGTATGAACTACGCATAAAACTTTATAGGCTGTTTTTACTTTCTTCTATATCTAATATATAGAAGAAAGTATTGGATTCGTGCAAATTTTCGAATTTCGAATTTTGACGGATTCGAACGTTTTGAGGTGTACTGAGTCCATTTCGACTATTTTCGGAAAATATCTGTTTGTCTGTGTGTATGTGTGTATGTGTATCACGTCTGTGTAAGACCAGTTTTTTGTGGCCGCTCTACAGCAAAAACTACCGCATGAAATCGAACGAAATTTGGTACACATATGTGGCGCTATGTGAACTTGTGCCCATTGGTTTTTTGCGCGAATTCCTCTAAGAGGGGTTGAGCAATGGGACGTTTTTTGAGTTGCGCGTGCTTGCTATTCCTCAGGAAGTAACTAGCGGAATCAAACAAAATTTGGTCCATGTGTTGCCATTAACAGGAACAGGTGCTGATTCAATTTTGGTGTCAATAACTCAAACGGGGGTTGAGCGTATAGAACGTTTTTTGTCGTCAATTGTGACGGCTGTATCTCAAGAAATAATGAACAGAATGAAAGAAAAATTTATCGGCAAGTAGCCCTTAGTGGGTATAAGAGCTGATTTTATTTTGGTGTCAACAGCTAAAAAGGGGGTAGCGCAATCACCCGTTCTTTTTTTCCATTGTGAGTGCCCTATCTCAAGAAGTAATGCTACGTTCTGGTTGAAATTTGGAATATATGTGAATCCATATATAAACAGGCTTTGGTTCAATTTTGACGCCAATAGCTCCAAGAGGTGTTGATTTTTTTTTTTTTTTTTTTTTGCGAATAAAAATAGCTGTATTAATGCAACAATAAGAAAGATAAATCGCAATAGATTGTCGTCTGCGTATTTCTCGTGATTTTAATTGTATGGAAATGATCGGAAATATTATCTCAATGATCTAAAATTTTTAACTGTTGCCATCTTATGTTTGCTAACAAATAAAATATTTGTAATTAATTCAAGCAAGGCTTTTAAAATAGCTTTCAATTTTCGCTCTTTGCTTTGCTTTTGCAATAATTCAGACATTGGGATGGTCGTCAAGTTTTTGCATGTGTAATTTTGTTTTTGTTGGGAATATTGCTTCCTCATCAAGCATGGGGAGGGATCAGAAAAATATATATATATATATATATATATATATATATATATATATAGATATATATATATATAGAAGAAAGTTTCGTGATGGCCACAACATACTAGTTTCGTAATGTTTTGGCTGGTGCGCTTTATTACTTTACTGTGTGGATACTTTCAAGGGTTACTACTAATCTGCTGAATTTCATCCCGATCTGAATCTCCGAGACCGTAAGGTCTCCTTGTAAGACGATTAATTATTGAAAATCTCAGAATTTTCTGCAAAACACGTGTTGATTCCGACCTCCCCCCCCCCCCCCCGAAAAAGAAATGCACAGTCTTTTAAAAATACCCAAGATTCTTTTCCTTTCTTTTTTTTTTTTTTGCCAGGTTTTATTTTTTATTCATTTGTGCTTGTCAGAGCAGTCCTCAAACTTTGCCTTCGGAGTTGATTGTTTTTATTGAAGTGGAAATAGTGTCGCTGCTTGATTTCTACTCATTAATGAATTGGTCCTAATATAGCTCAAAATGTGCTTTGAAATAACATTGCTTAAATTTTCCGTTTGCTAAGACAGTTTTTATACAAAATATGGAAGACACATTTAATTAAATATTCTATAGGTAAATGTTTCTAACCGAATGAAAGATGAAACTGTATAGAAATTTAAAGTTCTATTTGAAAAATAATAAGCATTTAAATGCTGTACCATTTTAAAAAGAACACACAGTGAGACCGAACTTGTTCTTCTTATCCTCCATTACGATTTCATTACCACCCCCCGCATTTTTTAAATAGCTCTCTCACCTAAATCAATTCTTCTCTCGAAATCTCTGCACGTTATACACAAAGGTCTCTTTAAGCGAGTAACAAACTTGTTAAATCAGTGGCAGAGCATTTCTTTAATTTCGTTGCATACATTCCCTCGCTCCCGAACTCTATTTCTGGGGAGGAATTTGTTCCATTTTCTTTTTGGAGAATCTTTGAACAGCCACAGGGATAACTAAGGATATCTCTTCTCCGAGCCAGAGTAAAATTGGCGATTTCCCCCAGCACTAAAAGGGGCTTTTCTGCGAATTGAACTTCATTCTATTCGAATTTCCTGCGGGAATCAATTCAATTGGAAACTCTTCCATGGCCCACGGTTAAGAGAGCAGAAAGCAATCATTTAGCTTTAAAATACCAAAAGAAATTCTAAACGAGTATGGTGTCCCATCGCACAGATTGATTACAGGCGGAATCTATTCCTTAAAACGTTTTACGATCCTCCCCGTATTGCAGTTGTTATTACTGAACTAAATGATAACCGCTTTACACTCTTTATTTTCTCTTTGGCTACGGAATGAAATATGTTTTAAAGTGCGAAATTATTTATTGAACGAGCGAGAGACAACGGGGCTAGTATGTATCATTGGGTCGAATGTATATTTGCCAACTGGCACAGTATGTTAAAAAAGGAAAACTGAAAGAAGGAAAATATTTTTCTTGTATAAATATATATACGCTAAAAAAATCTATATTCCAAAACTAGCAATAAACTTACATGAAATACACCGCCAGCTAAGTCCATTCCAGTCGAGGACTGCAGTTTCGTGCATATTAGCACTCATAAGCCCGGCATAGGAGTGACTGAGCTGGAGGTGGAAAACCTCTTAAGGAAGTCAAGAGTGCCAAACAAACTGGTACCTAATACAGAATTAGCACTAACCAGAAGAGTGACCGAAACAATGGTTCGGTTCAACTCGAATATTGAAGGCAAGGCAGCTATATTGTGTTTGGCACTCTTGGCTTCCTTAAGAGGTTTTCCACATCCAGCTCAGTCACTCCTATGCCGGGCTTATGAATGCTAATATGCACGAAACAGCAGTCCTCGACTGGAATGGACTTAGCTGGCGGTGTATTTCATGTATCTCTGCCTTAGCCTGGCTATAGGGCGGTAACTTACTGAATAGCAATAAACTTATACAAAGGTGAAATCCATCCATCTTGTCCCTTCTCTTTTTTCTATTCATATTTTCCCTCTTAGTCTAAACATTTTTTTATTTTAAAAACTATTTGTTAACTTACTTTTTCTCTCGTAATTCCAGAGTTTACTGTCACTTTTTAATCGTTTCCGAAAACAATGAAAAATAATAGCAGTAACTATCTGATCACGGATTGTGTGAAAAGTTAAATATCCGTTTTACAGGCTGAAACGGATGCACCTACTAGTTTTCAGGGATGCCAGCTTTTGCAAATGTATGTTAGCCTCTAAATTAAGCAGACTCTCATTCAATGAGCGGAACACGCGCATCAAAATTTTGCTTTTCCCCCTCAATCAGATAGACTCGTGTTAACTGGACTTTTGCCAATTCCATACAATGCGTGGTTATATTGTATAAAGTTTACATAACTGCAGCGTTTTCACTGTTGCCAAAGACCATAACAAATAAAAGTAATTATAAAGTTAGTTTTGTTAGTAAATTTAACAAATTAATTTCAATACTAAATTTTAGCAAGCATATAATTGTGGAATTTGGTCATTTTAGACTTTTTAAATAATGCGAATTAATAAGTTTTTGAGCTTTTATTGATTATAGTCAAGTCATCATTTTAAAAGCGTTTAAATTTTTACTTTCGCTATACTTGTTCAAAATTGCTTTTAAATTTTAACGTATAAACATGCAATATTTAGTGCAGATAATAATAAATATAAAATTTTCTGTCTTTGTACGAAATGCAATTGTATTAAAACAGAAGTTTGTCAATACCGCTTCCCTTTTTTATTGCTATTGTTTTTAATAAGGATAGGTAGCAGTAAATAAGTTTAACCCGAAAAAAAACTTTCGAAACGAAAAAAACTTGAAAGTAATAAACTAAAAATGTTTTTTTTTTTTTAAATTCTAAATGATATTTCTAAAATTAATATTAAATTTTGAGAGAAGAAGAAATATATGCGTTACAGTAAAGGCTATCCGTACATAGGTCTATACCGCCCAATTCTTCTCTAAGTTTCAATTCTCATTTTATTGTCTGCTTTAGAATTGACCTCATAAAATTCTTAAGTGTTGCAATAAAGAAATCTTGATTATTTTTTTGTAAAAACCAAGCATTTAGAACCAGTCATAAGAATCGAAAAGCATTTTTATATTTTACTTCCATTCTGAACAGTTTGTGGTGGACCCAACAACATAAACTTTAACTTTCTGCTAGAAATAAGAACTTTTACTTCCACCAAGAAATAAGAACTTCCACTTCCACCAAGGAATAAGAACTTCCACTTCCACTCAGCAATGCGGCAGATAAACAGCCGCCATTGATGTGTTAACTCAGTTCCTCTCAGCGCGTGTTGATTTGTGTCGTGTCCTTGCGCTCGGACAGAGCGGCTTGTTGAAAAGTTATGTTCATGTTTACCATTTAATAGTTTTTAACGTTTTTAGTATTTACTAGTTACTAATAAATAGTTTAATGTTCAACCAAACATGTTCGTCATCTTTTGATATGGTGTTCCCGCCTGGACAGTGTTCTACACGCAACCATCGAATTTATAAGTAAACGGACACCCAAAGAAACAAAAGTGGCGACCGGTGGGGCACGCCTAAAAGTTAAAAAAAGATCAACATCAATGCCTAAGGAGGAAATTGCGGCGTACGTAAATCATAAAATAATACATAGATTTGCTTTCAACATTTTAGTAGAAATATCTATTTTTGGCATTTATGTGCTGGAAAACATTTTTTTTTTTTTGATTGAGTATTTTATGAGTATCTTTTACACACTTAAATAAATTTTCAATCGAAAAACTGGGTTAAAAAAAAAAATAGCACCAATTATAATTTTTTTAACATTAAGGAACTATGAAAATCAGAAAGTATTCATTTCTTTTACGTTCTTTACTTGTTTCAAGAAGTTCGTAATACACAATCGCCAAAAATAGAATTAATAAAGCCGACTTTTAGTTTTCCTTTCCCATAATCAAGACGAACTTGTTTTTAATTGAGACATTGCACATAGAGGAGAATACTTAAAATGTACTGTTTTTGTGAAGCCCTAAGTTAATTTTGTACAAGCTTAGAACAATAGAATATTACAAATGTCTTATCTCCTTATATTATGTCATCAATTTACTCAGGCAAGTATTTATGATACTTTATTTTCGACAAACCCTTCTAGCAATGTTTAAAAAAAATGGCTAAATTTTTATAGGCAAAATATTAATGTTTTAAATTTTAATATGAATTAAAAAATATACTATTAGTTTCGTTTTAAAAAATTTGGGAATTATATGAGGTTTCTTCACATTACAGTAACAGCATCGAAACTGTTAATTTCTAATATTGCTTTACCCATGCAGCAGAAAATACTAAGACTAATCGAACGAGGTTCTAATTTGGGAAGTTGGTTGTACAAAAATAGGTATGCGAAGTATTTTCTTTTGCAAATCATAGTTCATTATAATTTTTTAAAAGTAATTTCTGTTTAGATAATGAAAAATGAACTTACACAAAAGAAAGTATTTGAAAATCAACTTTAGTAGAAGCTATGGTGGTAGAAGCGTACGCTTAAATATCACAGAAGTGTTAAATGAAATTAAAATTTTCCAATAAATAGTTATGTTTCATTTTATTGTGAAAAGAATTAATAAATATGCTATCTTTACAATGTTAAGTATGCCAATAAAAGAAGAAAAAAGCGGCAAAACAGTTGAATAAACAAAGAAACAAATAAACGAAAACAGAATACGCGTTGCCAGCAAACGGGTTCCATATGAACCCTAAGTTAGGTTTAAGGTTCTTCCTGTTAATGGACTTCTCTCTGTCTTGTCTTTGTTTTGCTGTTTACATTTTTTATATTAATCAAAATGGTTTCTCAGTTCTTCTTTTCGGCTCGTGATTCAAAATTGAAAACTTTGTTTATGTATTTATTTTGGCATTTTTTTCTTCGAAATGATGAAAGTTTTATATATTTTTGCCTCCTTATTAATGAAACTCCCTTTTTTGGCTCTTTTTTCAACGATCGTTTTGCGCCGTATAGACTATTAAGGCTCTTGAGCCAAAGAAAAAAAAAAAACAATTAGACCAACCAACAAATCTGTTAATGGGGTTATTTGCTAAACACATTTTTTAGATTACTTCTGATTCAGTAAAGAAAAGTCGTCACATGGTGACGCGCGATTTTACTGTAATAATTCTAAGCGCTTTTGGCGCTCCCCCCCCCCCCACACACAGTTTCACCGACACGAAATTTCCTTTACTACTTATTGTCAGTTTCAAGCGTAGCTTTTGATATATTTAGGGAGGGGAGGGGGATTTCAAATGCTAGTCAAACTGGGGATAAACCACCCTTTTTATGCTACGCAAGAGAGAAAAAGAGAGAGAAAAAAATCAAACCGGAAAATTTTAAGAAGAAATCACGAAAATCAAATGAAATATTCAGCCACTTTTAAGTACGCTTATCTTATTTACAAATTCCATTACTATTCCTAAAAATAATTACATCATACCTAAAGTACGTAACAGTAAAATTTCCATACATTGCTTCTCGAGGCAATAATAGGAAATGGGCATTTTCATTTTGTAAACGAAATTAACAATCAAATCGGAACTGAAATCCATTTAGAATGCCTTTAGCAAACTGCTTTGCATTTTATCCTTGATAATCCCATTAAAGTTTGAAAACAGTAAATTCAAGTATAAACGCGCAAACAAAAGAATTTCGCCCTTAAGGAATTTCTGCTTTAAAATAATTCAGCGGTTCCTACCCATTAAGTACACTAGAATACTTACCCCATTCCCGGCAATCTGAGTACAGAAAAGAACGATTGAATGGAATGATCTATTTTAAATATTTATGGCTTGTTATTTCAATCATCTAAACATACCATTTACTGCCGCCATTAAACTATAACCAATCGTTTTATTTGCGGGGTATTATTTCCCTCTGCTACTGTTGGAAATACGTAATATCATCTTCAGAAATGTTTTGGCTTTATAGTAACGCGGAAAGAAAATGTAGTTAGAACCGTTTTCGTGATTTGAAAAGTAAGGTTTAAAGATGGGGTCATCCTACGTAAATAGAAACAGGGAAAAAATTCATTACATCAGCTTGATATTCATGCATCAGTTTGAAATGATGAACGTTATGAGAGCTTTATAGAAACAGGTATCGTTTTAAAGCGAGAATACTGTTGTAAGTAGTTACTAATAATCTTTGCAGAAAAAAACCTGTTGTAAATAGTTACTGATAATCTTTGCAGAAAAAAACCTAAATCCATGTGGGTAAAAGGGAGAAAAAAATAGAAATTAGTTCACTAAAAATAAACAAAGCTAACTTGAATTATTACATGCATTTCCCATGTTTGGGGATCATTTTGGCTTGGTAGAAAAAACAGATTTTACTATCCGCATGCTAAACCGAAGCTCGATTGATGCTCAAAAACTTGTGAGAATATTTGCTGGGAGCAGCATCAATCTGCTATGACTGTTGGCTCTTTAGTTATAACTCGTTTTTGAAAAAGGGCTCTGCGTAAACGTAACCCAATGGTAAACGTGCCCCTGTCTACCCTACACATAGCGGCTAAATAAACAAAATGGTAATCAAAAGTTATTTTTCAATCGTCACTTAAAATCTAAAACATTTCACGAAAATGTCCATTCGGTAAGATTTAATTGTTTTTTTTTTCAGGAGGGGGGTAGGGGATAACCATGGCTCTGGCAGAAGCTTCGTTTTTCATGACGGAAGTTGTGAGTCCTATTCCCACTGGTGTTCTGGGTGTAATTTTCTCTTTACGTGCTGTAAACTTTTCTTATGTTTTCTTATCTTTATCAGTGAATAAAGGAGTCCAATCTCTCGAGGCAAAAGCACTAATCTTCCTGTAGTGGGTATTAACTACAGACATAACAGCAGCAACAATAACAAAAAAAAACAGTTTTTTAGATCATAAAAAACAGGTGCTTTTATCTATGAAATACTTTACCACTTCCACGTTTTAAAATAACAATTTTAGAATATTTTTGCTAACTTCGGGAGGAAAAAAATTCTAAATGAAAACAAATATTGTAAAAAAGCAGTCGAAAACTTTGTACTATGGAATGTGTAAAACGACAACAACGTGCATAAAGTACAAATAAAGTAATAAATTAGAGTTTAAAACTCAGCAAACAGCTGTTTCGGGGCTGTCAAATGCAAGCCCCTTCATCAGTGCATAAAAGAAGAACAAAAGTCCACACAATGTAGACAAAACGATAAATGAGCAAAAATGGAAGGAAGCAAAGTAAATAGACATGGAAACCGGAAACACACGCGTCACAGAACAGCAACGACACCTATAGTGCGGAAAAATGTCACAAACAGAAAAAAGAAACAAATATTGTACTTTGGGGGGGGGGGGGGGGCAGGGGGAAGGGGTGTCGTTTAGAAAACATAACTTTACTAACCGCATTTTTTAGCATTATTTATTTTTTAAAAAGGGGTAAGGGTATAGCTTTAAAAGGTAGTCACTAATGGAAATGGTGGTTATTCGCCAGTGATGACCAAGTAGTTTTCTAAAGGTTTCCCTTTGCCTGATAATATATTTTTCCTTTAACATCACGCTCTTATCAGCAGGTAAAAATACTAGTAAGTTTAAATACATACGAGCTCTAGTGATTGGCCGAGGATATCAGGAAGAAGCTAAGCGATATCGATTACTTTAACTCCTTCAGACCTGGTGTCCGGCATACCGGGCATACACTTTAAACAGCTGCTAATCATTTAATAATTGATTTAATTAGTTGATTTTTTTTTTGTAGTTGACTCTTCACATTCCACTTATTATAATCCGTGAAATAATTTTTCGTTTTGGGATTGACAACACTGACATATAAGGATTGAGAGATAGAGAGTGGCTCATTTTTCCAACCATGGAATTTCATCTGAAAAGCGAGTTTTTTTCAATGATTTTTTAAAAAAATATAATCTTTAATTAATCGTTTCAAACGCTTACATTATACAATATTATGTTTTATATATTTATATTATGTTTTATAATTGTTTGTAGACCATTTTATAATGAAGTTTGCTCGGTATTTTATCGTTTTTGTATATGAAATATTGATTTCAAAAATATAAGTCCGGAATATTGGACGTACCATCACTCTTTTAATTTTTCTCCTACAAACTGAAAATTTTGTCTATAAGATACCCTTTACCATAGTACACTGTGTACCCAATATCAACATTTTTGGTCCAATATTTCATAATTCCGACTGAAGGGGTTAAGAACCAAAGCTTCAAAACATTCTCATCAGACGAAGTCCAATGAGTATTGTTTTATTTCTCTCAGATATAGAATGCTCTAGTAGCTTGTCTTTTATTGCCACGTAATACCGAATAAAATCAACTATCCAATAATAACTTAACCAAGATTTTTCTTCTTACTTTTTATACTCTCTTTTTTGCCTTCTCTAAAGCCTCCTGTTTCAGCTTCCTTTGAGCGGAGAGATCACCAGAGCTTCCTCATAAAAGTTCTCCTATAAAATGCCTAACTCTTAGAAGTGAAAAAGAAAAATAAAGTATCATGTTTGAAAGTGGATCATTTTTTTATCTATAAAAAAAGAGGAGAAAATAAAATAAAATGAAAAAATAAAGAAGAAGAAAAACCCCTCTATCTTTATACATCCGGCGATACCGTGAGCAATGAAAATAAAATTTTACGACAAAGATTTTTAAGTGATAAACTTTGATTCGGAGACAACAATAAAAGCAAATATTTGCTCTATCATATTTCACTGAGCAAGGTTTAATTGATAGCATTAAAATCAGACGCGTGCGAAATTAGGATAATTCTTCCGGAGCTCTCATAAATCTGCAGCGGAATAACTCTCATTCTTGTATCATTCTGAATAATACAAAACAACGCATATCTTTATAATTTAAAAAACCTATTCTGTTTCCTTCTATTAATTACTTTGTGAATTCTTACTTTCTATAAAGTTTATGTAACACTAGTGGTACCCGCACGGCTTTGCCCGTAATAGAAAAATTAAAAGGTTTTTTGGTTCGCCTGTATATTTACAAATAATGTATGGTGAATTTTCTCGCCAATTGGCTTGTACCCATGTTACAGTTCCACGTTATGATAATTTCGTATCTCGCCAATTGGCTTGTGCCCATGTAACGGTTCCACGTTATGATAATTTCGTAATTTACTCGTCGATCTTATGATAATTTTGTTCTTAAAATTGGAATAAAAAAAGAACAAAATCGAATTTTCGAAAAATCGCTTCGAGGTGCACACCCCCATGCTACAAACTAACTTTGTGCCAAATTTCATGAAAATCGGCCGAACGGTCTAGGCGCTATGCGCGTCACAGACATCCTACAGACATCCAGACATCCAGACATCCTCCGGACAGAGAGACTTTCAGCTTTATTATTAGTAAAGAAAATCCTATAAAGTAGGGGGCCCAAACATCACGAATGTTTCTAACATCGTTCCAGTGCAATTTCATAACTACACTGTAAAAATATTCCGAAACGTTACTGGTTATTTCCGTGGAACGTCTCGGATTTCACACGTTTTCACCTATTTTCCCGTAAAAACAAGTATCATCACAAAACAGTTTCCTGAACCGCTAAAAGTTGCACGCGTGCAGACTTTTCATGGTTGTGGAAAATACTTTTAGCAACCAGTTTAAATATTGAAGGAGTGTGTTTATTAAGTGTATCGGTCTAAGGTTGCTTACGGCCTGTCTGGATTGACTAAGCTCCCAATGAGAGCGAAAATGTCAATGGATAGCTACAGCTTTGCAAGGCAGGAATTCCAGGCAAGAGATTCGCTTGGTTCCTTCTTGCATAGCCTTGGCAGTGGTGGCTCTGATTTTTATGGAGATTTCTTGGTAAATTAGGAAGGTTCTAATCAATTACACTAAACCTACTTAACTTTTCAGAAGGTTCTAGAGACATGACAGGCTTTAACAGGGCAGATTTTACACGTCTTCATAAAGTTTCAAGGTTAATTTCTGAAAGGTTACTGACTTTTAGCGGAAAGCGTTCCTGGGTTTTCCAAGATATGTTACTGGAAGAAATTGGGTACATCAGCTGCCCATTATTTTCCAGGAACGTTTCTAAATCGTTTTTACGGTTGTAGTGGTGAGACCTAGGCGATTAATCATTTAACTCTAACCAACACCATCAGTCAGTAGGAAAACTCCGAAAACACAGGTGCGTTTTATTTCAATGTTGTGATTTTTTGTTTCGAATGAGGTTATTTCTATAATAACTCCAATTACTGTCAGTGTAGATAAGAGTAATTAGTAATATTGCCTTGTTTTATTAAGGGAAGGCTATGTGAAACTACAGATAATAAGTTGTAATGAGTCAGCGTTTGCACCAGAATCCGGCAGTCGTTCGGGAATCCATCGGAAGTGTCCATGTACTTCAGTTTGACAGTACTCCAATACTGCTACGTCAATAGAGCATCTCCTTCAGTGAATCCCGGCTGGCGTTGATATTAAAGTGAACGAGCTGGTTGACTCTTTTGACAAAGAAGCCACAACAGTTGAGCCTACCAATACTGCTACGTCAATAGAGCATCTCCTTCAGTGAATCCCCAGCTCACGTTGATAATTAAAGTGAACGAGCTGGTTGACTCTTTTGACAAAGAAGCCACAACAGTTGAGCCTACCTTGAGCCTGCTTATATAGTAGTATACATACGTACATAATGTACCTATCTCTACTGCGTTTTTTTTACCACTAACGCCGTCGTAAAACAAAGACTCTGCGCAAACCTTCATAAAAAAATCTCACTGCCAAAATTAAACTACAACAGTGAGATTGCGACGGCTACAAGCTAAACTGATGAGGGCGAAACACTCCAAAGACATGAAGATCCTGCTCGACGGTTTAGGAACATACAGGTAGTTATTGAAATAATGGAAACACCTGAGAATAAAAGTGAAATTTTTGAATGAGCTTAGTAAGTAATAAAGAATAAAATTAGGTATCTGCTTTTTTTTTTATAATAAAGAGTGATACACATTAGGGTGGTCCTTATTTATATGGGATTTTTTTTTTTCGGAATTCAACAAGTGACGCCCCCTAGTTTTGTGACACTAAAATAAAAAGTAACCGGTGCAAAATTTGAACTCGATCGGTCAATAATAACACGTGCCCCTAGGACGTTGAACTTTAACACTTTTAATAATTTTCTCACAAATCTTCGAGTTTTTACTTCAGACCCCCGTTCATCGTTTCTCCTATGTTTGCAAAATATTTTTACAGCGAGGTAGCACTAAAATTAATCTTTTTAATTACTTCATATCGTCTAAAGATTTTACATTGAATAAGAATGAAATAGTGCTTTAGAAAACTTTACCTTAATCGTACGCTTTTCTCAATGTATCTCAATCATTTGCATTTTTTTTCCGATAGTCTTGCAGTGTCTGTAAAATTCTAAATTGCTTTTGTGACTCATATTTGGTTAATTTATTGTGAAATTCTTCGATTAATTGTGCTCCTCTTTCAGTTGTATCATTCACAACTTTCAGCATTTTAACGATATCTCTTCCCTTTAAATAGCTTCCTTCATGTTGCCATGAATCAGGATCAAATAAGAAAACATCTTTTGGTGTTTGTAACTTATCAACAGTTTTATTGACTTGCAATTGATTCTATAATGAGGAAGATCTTTACTAAGAAAGTATTCCAAATCATCTACTGTTATTTGAAATTTTTTATACAGTCATCAGACACGTCTTCCTATTCAGCAAGCATTTTTTTGAAGTAGTCTTTTCCCATCTTCAAAGTTAATTTCTTCATCCAATACGGACAAAGCTATTATTCCATCCCCTAAGTACCGTAAGTGATTTATGAATTTTTCAATCACTGCTTGTGCTGCATGTTTGTCATCATTTCGTACGCTGCAGGTTTAATAGACACTAGACTTTCTATTAATTTAAAAGGCCTAGAATGGGTTGCTACGAAAAACTATATCTTCATACAACATTAAACTGTAAAACAGCATTTACGGGCAATCTCTTCATGTAAGGTCAATTTAAATTGTTTCCTAAATATATAAATATTCGAACAATAAATTCCTTTTGCCACCCATCTGGCTCACAGATAAGCTCCAAGTTGCCGAAAACATATCCCTGTAGGAGGGAGGCCTTCACCAATAAATATTATTACACGTTATGAGAATTATCTGTAATATTTCTTTATTCCGCTTTCTATGAACAATAATATGTCATCAAATTCTTCTTTCAGAATTTAAGTGGTACGTGTAGTTTTTGAATTTTGAAGCGCTTAAATAATGGAATATCGAGTCTAGAACTAAGAAAGGCAAGAACTTCTTTAAAGACACTCTGCAGTACGATTTCAAGTGCATGATGGTAGCAATACAAATGCAATATATCACCGTTCAGCTTTTGCTCTAAAAATTACATGCACAATTTATACGGCCGGTATTGTAAGCCGCTGTATAAAACACTACAGCTGGAACAGTTAGCAATAAAGAGCAATCATCTAAGATATCATATACAACTGAAGAAATATCTCAGAAATTCTGAGTAGCTGTTCAACATTGGGACCTGAAGCTATCATGGTAAGCCTATCGGCGTTTTTTTCCAGTTACATCTGGATGTAGCTTTGTATCCCAGGGAATAACTAAAAAATCTAAATTTAAATTCATGAAATCTGATTTTACCTCTCGAAGACTTTCTCTTGCTCTCGTAAGGGATGTACGATTGATCATAAGGTTATTTGGATTTAAATTTACTGCATCTACATAGGCTGTTAATAAATGAGCAGCATCTTTGTCCCTAATATGGCATTTGTCTAACATTGATGAAATGCGAGCAGATCTCAATAGTTGTCAAGCTTTTTAGCGTTGTGGTGGACCAGATATAGAAAAAAGGTTCAACAGGTTAGGATAGATACCCATTTCAGTTTCTAAATCTTCCGAATTACAAGAGGAATTTGATGATAATAAAGGACTATGTACTGAAATAGAAGACAATTTAAAGTATAGATTTTCACATTATTCCGATCTGGAATTTTTTTAAATTTATATTTTAGATATGGAAAATAGTTTATTTTTATGGTAAGGTAATCGAGGATTTTTCATAATTTAATTATAAGAATGCATAAACATTTAAGTATATAACTAAGGAACAGCGAATTAAAATATAATTATCATTACTTATATTTATAGCACGGAAACCTAGTGACCCTATTTGCCACACCTATTACATACACAGAAAATTTTCTAAATCAACCCCCCCCCCCCCAAAGCCTGCGGGAGGCAATTTGTTGTTGTCAAAAATCATTCATTAATGGCCTAGGCCATTCATTAATGGCCTTTAGAATCCCTTGGGTCCATCTTGGTGGAAAGAAATGTTCCCCTGCCGTTTGGTTTGAAACGAGCGCGAATAGCGATATGCCAGTCCCAAGGCCATTGGTGTACACGTACCCTATGTAATATGTAAAATTTTACAGAATGAATGGTTGTTCTGGAAGTAGCAACATCTATTGAGGTGCAAAATTACGTTAAACATGAAACCTAGGAATATTTTTACATAAAAATGAGAAAATCCGCAATTTTTCTTCAAAACTCAAAAAAGGGGGCCCTAGGGGCACGTGTTAATATTCATGGATTGACTTAAAATTTTGCATGTATCATTTATTTGTATAATGGAACAAATTGAGGGGGCGTCGTGTAAAATACCTACAACTTCAAAAATAAGGACCACACTAATATACATATTCCGGTACTATTTGGTGGTTTAACGGAAGTTCTGGAAGTCTTAGATTTTTTTCAAGCACGTGAAATGTCGGACCTCTCAAATTTTTAAAGAGGCCAAACTGTTGGAGCACGTCTAGCTGAAGCAAGTGTAACTGAAACATTTCAATTTTTTGGCGCATCTAAAAGTACAGTATCTAAAGTCATGACAGCATACACACAGCGCGGTAAGACAAGCCCTGCAAAGGAAAATAGTGGGCGGTAAAAAGAAGAGAGGTCGACGGGTATTTAAGCAGACTGTTAAGTCCAAAAAGCGAGCAACAGCAGCAAAAGTGACCAAAGAACTCAATCATCATATAGTAGTGTCACCAGTGTGAGCGATTGAAGTTAGAGGGTACCTTTATAAACAGGATATTTACGGAAGAGTAGCGATTCCCAAAAATTATTTTCCCAGTTTTCCATTATTTTGATAACTACCTGTATGTAGTGTGCAAGTTCTGCCTGGTCATGTTGCTCGATCCCAAACATCTTTCTAGCTTTCTTTTCCGCTGCCCTTCTCCAAATTCGCAGTAACTGAAACACGGACACATTTTACCCAGACAAGATAACGGACGAGTAAAAATGACAACAAAGTGCATAAAGTACAAATAAAGTAGTAAAATAGAGTTAAAATCTCAGCAAACAGCTGTTTCGGGTCTGTCATATGCAAGCCCCTTCATCAGTGCAAAAAGGAAGAACGAAAAGTCTACACATTGTAGACCGAACGATAAAAGATTTTAAAGTAAACCTTTCTCGTTCGGTCTACAATGTGTGGACTTTTCGTTCTTCTTTTTTGCACTGATCAAGGGGCTTGCATATGACTGCTCCGAAACAGCTGTTTGCTGAGTTTTTAACTCTATTTTACTACTTTTTTGTACTTTATGCACGTTGTTGTCATTTTTACTCATTCCATAGTACAAAGTTCTCGACTGCTTTTTTACAAGATAAAGGACATCTGCAAGACAGTGATTTGCGTGTCTTTGACATTGTCTATTTTTAATCATCATTTCTGCCAGTGCCTTTCAAAACGTACGACAAATGCAAAGCTAGAAATCACCCTTTTAAAGCTGCGAAAAAAATAATTTAAAGTTGTAAACTCATCAACTTCGCTTGCGTCTAAAATAACGTATCGGTATATGTAAATATTGCAAACGTCTATAATAAATTATATTTGACAGCGAAGATAACTGCTTTGATGTTAATAACTCTTCTGAATTTTCTGCCTATAAGCGTATTTCATAAACTTAAAATAATTAACTAAGCATTATAATTAACTTAAAGCAAATATTGAAATTAATATCAAACATTAGTGCTCGGTATATATTCTGGATGCGTTTCATGATTCCATTACCTGGGATTAATCAATACCAAACTTTAAAAGGGTTTTGAGTAAGGATTCATAAACCCATACAAATGCGGGGCTCGGTCGTAAAACTTAAGTAACTTTAATGACAACGATTTTGATTTTCTCCTTTAATAGTCTAAGTTTAATTAAGAATCTGATTTTATAGCAGCAGCCTTTAACAGTTTCAAACAACCTGCTTTTAAATGAATATATGATTTGTTTGAACGTTTCGCAATTTTGAAGTCCCGTATTTCACGTTTTATTACTTTCCGAAACTATTTAATTTTCATATAGTTAAGAAAAAGGGACGTTTATATAAGCAGAATGTAAAAAAAGTTATTACAGTGTGTTAAAAAAATATCTTCTGAACTTTTAGATAAAGTTAAAGCGGCTTTGTTAATCAAATACAACTGGTTTTTAATACAATGCTGGCTTATATCAAAAATAAAGTACACTAACATTGTATGGAGCGATATACTACGGATTTCTCTTGAGATTGTTATGTAATTATATAAAAATTTTCAGAAATAATTTTTTTTTTGTTCCCCAAGGAAAATAAGTTTTGTAAGAAGGTTTTCAATATTTATTTATAGTGTGAATTGTTATGTTAAGATTTTTCAAAGTTATACATTTGTGCTTTATTTTTTAAAAAGTTATCCACTATAATATTAAAATCTGTTCGCGTCTGTCTGTCTGTCTGTCTGAAGATCTATCTTCTCGAGAACCGCTGCGAATCGAGAATCAAACGAGATACCGATCAATTCGAAATTTTCCAAAGAAAACAATAGGACCAATCTCGTAATTGTGCGACTTTAATTAGCGGAGATATTAATTAAAACGTTAATTAGCATAACGTTATTCAGGAATTTTTATTTCTTTCCTGTTGCCATTTTGCATATTGGTGAGCAAGTAAAATTCTAATAATTCTTTTAAAAAAGATTTTTTGGCTGCTGTCCAAATCTTAAAACAACGTTTCCATCTAGAATTTTTATTTTAAATTAGTTTAAAATTGGTTGCACTATTCGGACATAGCCTTTATTTTATCGTCAGTCTTTTTTTTAATTTTTACATTCAACGTTCTTAACTTTTTTCAGCATAGAAAAGTTGTTTCTTTAGCTATCTTTATTGATTGTAGTGTAAGTTTATCATTCGCCGGCTTCATATTTTAGTACATTTAGGTGATGTGACTAATTATGTTTATTTTGTTGGACCTTTTCCCGTCACATGGGTGAGTTTTCGAATTGTAATAACTCTCTTTTTCCTTCCTGTTTCTATTTCTGAAATACAGTTTGTATCGTTAAAAGAACATGTTAAATTAAGATTGTTTGGATTTCTTTAAGTGAAACAGAGTTGAACAAAAATATTGTTTTTAAAGATTTTAACTAAAGCTTAATTCGAATCTGATGACTTGGTATTAAATTAATGCTGATTGGTATTTATAAAGTCTTGGTGCTTTAGTTTCACGTAAGCAACCAAAAAGTATGTATCATTTTATGTAAAAAGCTGATCTTAATTGTACATACAAATGTTTCAGGTATAGTCTATCAGATTTCATTCAGTTTAAAGTGAGCACAGATTATAATTGATAATACATATATTTTCATCTTTTGTGCTAACTGAAAATACTCATAACTTGCATTATTCATAACTATGATTAACTTTATTTTGCAAACCTTGCATTACGCGTATTTATTTACTCCTTAGCGCTTTAGAAACTGATGTCAGAGTAATACAAAAACATCAATTGGACATCTCTTTCATTTTTTAAGTAGCCCGTGCAACGCCGGGCACGCAGCTAGTAAAATAGGAAAATGTGTGGTAAAGTGAAATAGTTAAGATGTCTGAGTTGTTTCAAAATGAACAAATTGGAAATTTGTTTTTAAAATTACAGTACATAAAGAAAGACCGTTGTATTCTTTACTAATAATAAAGCTGAAAGTCTCTCTGTTCGGAGGATGTCTGTAGGATGTCTGGATGTCTGGTTCTCTGTGACACGCATAGCGCCTAGACTGTTCGGCCGATTTCCATGAAACTTTGCACAAAGTTAGTTTGTAGCATGGGGGTGTGCACCTCGAATCGATTTTTCGAAAATTCGATTTTGTTCTTTTTCTATTCGAATTTTAAGAAAAACAATCATCGTAAATTACGAAATTATCATAACGTGGAACCGTAACATGGGCACAAGCCAATTGGCGAGAAAATTCACCATACTTTATTTGTAAGTATACAGGCGAACCAAAAAACCTTTTAATTTTCTATTACGGGCAAAGCCGTGCGGGTACCACTAGTATACAATATTTCAAATTCTAATTCAACTTTTACCAATAAACGGTTATCATTTAACTGCAACTATCATTTGTGTACTAAATTGAGTCACTGCATAGTGTAACTTGGAACACTGTCAGAAGTGATGCTGAAACAGACGAGGAAAATAAAACTTAAATCCATTTTCTTTTTTCCACGTTTTCACATACTAATGAACTGCTCATTGTTTAAATAAATTTAAAAGTAAAATTTAAAAACTACTTCTTGATATTCGTTGCTTTTCATTAAATGAAAAATATGAAAATATACTCAACAGTGTCTTAAATAAAATATCTCATTAAATATTACGTTGGTTCAATAGGCGTATTTAAATAGATGTTTTAAGACAAAAATGCTCAAAATATGAGATATTTCATATTTTATTGAAAAATTTATTGAGAGGATTAAAATCTTTGAATGGGATATTCCTTATTCCGATTGTTGCTTTTAAAGATTCGTTTTATTAGTAGATTTTTTTCATCACTTTTAAGTCTTTGAAAGAACCATTTTAAGAAGAAAATAAAAGTAATTTAAAAGCTACTTTCATAGTTTTACAAGAAATAGTTTCTAAATACTGAAGGTCTGTAATAATAACAAAAACCGATCTTTGGTTATAATTGCCGAGAGAAAGTATCTAAGAACATTTCTCAACCGCAGGCAATACAATTGTTATTTCAGAAAAATAAAAATTATGTTCCATGAATGAAAAGAGAATTAAAATTTTCTCTAAAGGGAAGTTCCAGGAAGGAATTCATCCACATGGAATAAATGGAAAGTGAACTAAACTCATTACCAAAGTCAACAAACATGTTATCTGGCTCGTTAATTTTTCACCTTTCGTCTGGAAAAACATTTTACGCTTTCAGATGGCAACTATTATCCGGCTGAATACGGATAATTATCGCAGAATGCGGAGGGGGTGCCGATTTATCATTATCACCGATCCTTTATCTCCCGCGAACCGTTAAAACGCTTGCATAGTTTTCCGTTTCTTTTCGAAGTGAAAGTTTTATATCTGAATAAATCGTGAATTATTTGTACTAGATATAGAGAGTCGAACTAGTGTAAAATAAATACGAAATGCGTGTTAAGCAAGAAAATTATTCATTCAGATTTGAACAATAATAAAAGGATACTGTCTAAAGTTGCTTTATTTTGAGTGATAATTAATCGCTGTGTCGTTGAAAATAATCAGAAGTGGGCTGTTGTAAAAAAAGTGCTTACTAATATTTAAAATAAAAATTTTAAACTAGCAAATACTGCAATTTCTCAACTACTAATCAAATAAATGTCATAAAGTATTTACATGTGATGATATACATGGTAACAGTATGTAACTTTACCTTAATGTGATTTGATAAAGTCTGTTTCTTACGACCTAGCAAGTACGTTAGCTTTGTCGGATAATCTTTACTAATAATAAAGCTGAAGGTCTCTCTGTCTGGAGGATCTATGGATGTCTGTAGGAGGTCTGGATGTCTGGATCTCTGTGACGCGCATAGCTCCTAGACCGTTCGGCCGATTTTCATGAAATTTAGCACAAAGTTAGTTTGTAGCATGGGGTTGTGCACCTCTGATTTTTTGAAAGTTCGACGTGGTTCTTTTTCTATTCCAATTTTAAGAACAAAATTACCATAAGATGGACGAGTAAATTACGAAATTATCATAACGTGGAACCGTAACATGGGCACAAGCCAATTGGCAAGATACGAAATTATCATAACGTGGAACCGTAACGTGGGTATAAGTCAATTGGCGAGAAAATTCACCATACATTATTTATAAATATACAGGCGAATCAAAAGACCCTTTAATTTTTCTATTACGGACAAAGCCGTGCGGGTACCACTAGTGTATAATATTTCTTATTTGACTAACGGTTATTGCTTCAGATGGAGGGAAATATTTTTAATCGCGGCTCAATATATATTTCTGTGAAAACTTGAATTTTTGTTTTTTCTATGAATTTTCGTTTCATGTGATCGAAATCAAAGTGGTTTAAACATTCATTTAATAAACTGATGGAGCAGCTTGTTTGGTAGCATACTGGAGAAGTACCCACATATGTTTAAGTAGCAAAATATCTACTTAAGCTTTTTTTTTTGCGGTAACATTTCTTATACTAATTTTGCCAATAATTTTGAGGGCATATTTTCCTCGGAACGCGATCTTATTATGTAAATCTTGTTTCACGAAATTTTATAATCTAGACGGAGAAGGTTTTTATTTGCTATAGTTGAAACCTTTTGAGAACCACCTTTTGCGTTACAAGATTTTCTCACCATAAATAAAATATCATTATTTTCTCCAAAAAGCCTTATCAAACCGTAGCATTTACTTTGTTTTTGAAATTGAAACTAGTAGTACCAGTTTTTAGTACGCACTTCGTAAAAAAAGTATTTATAAAAACCCTGACAAATAACTGCATTACAATAGCTCCTGAGTTATTCGAACATGTTTTCAGGATTGTGCTGCAATACCAATATTTTCAACTTGATTTAATTTTTAATGCATCAATAAAGACAGTGAAAAGAAATCAGCTTGATTTATGAGTTAAACATTTTAAAAAGTTAAAAAGCAATAACGAAAAAAACCTACGAGTAGCTTTTGTGAACAGTTAACTGCAAAATAGGTTTATATTCTTCGCAAAAAACTCTTAGAAAATAACTTTTAGCTTTCAGAATTGATAAGATTGAATAATTGGTGGGTTTTTTTCTTTGTAGTGAAGATATCCCGGTTTCACCCATGTTGAATACCAGAAAAGCTTGTCTTTAGCATTCAGAGAATTGTTCAAAAACATTTCCATCTTTTCTATATATATAAAAATGAATGTTTGTCTGTATGTCATCCATGAACTCAAAAACTACCCGGAAGATTTGGCTGAAACTTTCACCGTTTGTTATTTTTGGTACTGGGAATGTTTATAGACCAGTTTGAAAAAAATCCGATCGATAGTTCCTTTTTTATTCCAATTTAAGTCACAATCCATTGGATAAATACGAATAAAATTATCGGCTGCAGAAATTAATTCGCGTGAAAGATCTCATTGATAAGAAGTTAGCTGTTGCCATTTTTCTTGAGTTTGAACAAATAAATTCTTTCTTTATTGTTTTATGGCTTTTCATGCAACGGGGGGGGGGGGGGGGGTTAAAACTTTTTCTATTTGATATTTTTAGCGATTGATTGATCTTGCAAACTGCGTGAGTACAAAATTTGAGTACAGTGGTGGACAAAATTATAGACTTAAATTTTTTTTATTTTGTTTCAATTACAACATGACTCAGTTTAAATTATTTTCATTGAAGTAAAGATGAATAGTTGAAGAAATAGTTCTAAAATTAGTACATTTTATCAGTTAAATTAAAAAATTCATAAAATTAGAAAATTTGCAAATTTAATATTTTATCATTACGTGAAACCTGGACAAAAATATAAACTCAAAGGTAAAAAATCCAGGATTACGAGAAAGTTTCGTTCGAAAATGTTAATTTAACGATATAGAATGAATAATTGTTGCCATCAGTGATTGCTAAAAGTTTGGTTTTTGGAAATTTATGAGAAACATATAAATGCACTGCTGGACAAAAATATAAACTCATTCTTTTTTTCATTTTTTCAATCATAATTTAACTCAGTTAAAAAATTTTTTGTTCCAGTAAAGATAAATAACTCTTTTAGCATAGTAAAGCAGGATTGGCATTTCTTAATGGAAGATAGAACGCTGAAAATTACCAATTAATACTGGAAGATCATCTCTTACCTTTTGCTCATCTGATTCCTGGAGGTAATTGGTCATTTGAGCAGGATAACGCGAGTGTACACACAGCGAAAAGTACAAAAGAATGGTTCAAGCGCTGGGGTATCAAAGTAATCAAATGGCCAGCTCGTAGTCCGAATCTAAATCCGATTGAAAATCTTTGGAGGACCACGGTTTGCAAAGTTTATCATGATCGGCACCAGTACCAAACCACAGGGGAATTAAAAAGGACAATACTTTCAGCATGCAACCATATGTCACTGCAGCTGTTGGAATTTCTTGTGAAATCTACATGCCCAGCCGCATATTCTAGGTAATTCAGAAAACGGGGGGCCCAACTCGTTTTTAAAAGTTTGTAGTTTACACTAATGGCTAGATTTAATGCAGTGTTAGTTTTTAAAACGTTTCAAATATTGATTTTTTTTTTTTCAATTTATTCATGTTAATAGCAAAATTACATTTTCCTAAATCTATGCGTTTGTTTTACTGAAGTAATTGCAAATGTAACTTAATTAAACTCGAAAAAAAAATTAAATTTTGTCAGCTTATCATTGTGTTTATGCAGTATTGTAAGTTTTTTATTTTGTAATTCTGCATTGTTTCATTTTTGGTTATTAAATGATTAAATATTTGAATAAAATTCTACCAAACTTCAGAGTTTCTTACTTTTGAGTTGATACTTTTGTCCAGGTTTCATGCATTATAAAGATATTAAAGTTGAGATTATTTTAATTAAATTATTTATTTTATAAAGTTTATGAGTTATACTGAATTTAGGACTATTTAGTCGGTTATTTATCTTTACTGGAACAAAAAGTTTTTTAACTGAGTTAAATTATGATTGAAAAAATGAAAAAAAAAAAAAAAAAACGAGTTTATAATTTCTCCAGCGGTACATTTATATGTTTCTCATTTATTTCCAAAAACAAAACTTTTAGCAATCACTGAGGGCAACATTTATTCATTCTATGGCGTTAAATTAACATTTTGGAACGAAACTTTCTTATATTCCTGGATTTTTTACCTTTGAGTTTATACTTTTGTCCAGAGTAGTAGAGAAAGAAGGGTTCTAGCGCGCTTTTAGGGAAATGACCAAATCACCAATTTTCACACAAATTCATTGATTTATGGACCAAAAATGCAAAAAAACATGCAAAAACAGCATAAAACCCTTGAAAATCAACAATTTTTTTTGTCCAAAAACGAGGGAAATGCGTGAAAAAAGCCACGTTTTTCAACAATTTAATGCTGAAAAACGAGGCTTTTAAAAAAAATAATGAAAATTGAAAAACACCATTTACATCTTTGAACAAATCTGACGCTTATATATCATATTTATAATTTCTTCAGAGAGTTCTAGATTCATCATAACATTGCAATCGTCTATTTTATCAATATGTTTAGTAACAAATGGTTTAGATAAATTCTGATATTTAAAAATGTTGTTCCAATCCACAACATCATCAAGTTTTTCGATAGTATGTTCTGATATTTTTTGATATCTAGAGACCAAAGCCATATTTAGTTTTCCAACATTATCCACAAGAAATTTATCGCTTAATATTTGAAACTGAGATACTTTATTCCAATCAAGTTTGTGTGCAAACATTGTTAGAAATCTTTCCGATAACCTTTGATATCGAGAGATAATACTCCAATCAACTAAATCTTTATTTTCCATAATAAATTTTTCTGAAAGTATTTGATACGCACTAATATTAATCCAGTCTACTTTATCTCTAAATTCAAGTATAAAGGGTTCGGACATCTTTTGATATCGAGAGGCTAGCGACCAGTTTAATGCTTCAGAAAACCGTCGCATAAGATCTTCTGATAAAGAATCCTCTTTTGAAACCTTGTCCCAATTGATATCCATTTATTAGTGTTAAAATTTTAATCAGATTTATAAGGATAAGGAATTTTTTCCAACAAATCTAAGCCCATTTGACGAATAGTATAATTGTCTACCTGAAACATATAATTATACATTTTTTTTAGATATTTGGATATTAATCTATCCAATTCTGAATTACAATATTGTTTGTTAAGATGCATTAAATCTTCACATAGACTTGCAAGATCCTGAATTTTATCAGTGGTCTCTAAGCATTTTAGATCACCTATAGCCTCCATTTATATACAATCATTTTTTAAAATATAATGATTGATGGCAGATATCTTTTATAATCCAAGGACTCATCTAAAACGTTCCAGGCTTTAGATTCATGTTATTTTGTAGTGTCCTAGAGCTAGAGTATTTATTCCATCTTCTAGTATATGCCTCTTATCATCATCAGGTGACAGAGCTATTTTGTTTACTTGAACTGAATATATTTCATGTTTGTGGCTTCGAATCAGATTCATTGCTCTATATTTCTTTACCTTGTTAAACAAGCAGTCTTTATAATCTTCAAATGAAATTCTGTTCTTTACCACAATTTTCTTTACACCTTTTGATTTTTTAATCACTTTATCTTCTACTTTTAAAGCATACATTTTAGCTCTTAATCCCACAAATTCTGTCATTATCTTACCATTATTTTCGTCTTTCATTTTACCGAGTACCTTTTTATTTACTCTAGGTATGCCATATTCATTATTTTCTTTGTAATCTGATGTATCAAAATGATCAATCATATCTTTCATGTCGCTGTAAAAATCATCAGTCTTGATTTCATAAATATATGAATCAGTATCTTGATACAATAGTTTTAAATTCTTATCATATTTTGGTTTCATAACTTTATAATGAAAATCAAACATCAATTGTTTAGATAAATCTAAAATACTCATGCCAACATAAATTGGTTTGTTAAAATATACTTTGGTTTTATTCATATGAATTGCAGTCAAGTTTTCAGCAAATATAGTCCTATCTTTAAAGTTTGGTTTTGATATTAATTTTTCAGCTTTTTTAGCATTGCAACATAATTTTATATCAACTCTTTTCCTTATATTTTCCATTGTCTTGCCAAATACAGAATTGTTCATAAGCTTATAGAAATCTTTCTCAAAATCATTGGTAGCAATAGTTCTCATATCCGTATTCAAATCTATATATTTCTTTAACCAAGGGGACTGTTTAAACTCTAAAACTCTATGTATCTTTTTTAGTTTCAATCCCATTTCCAAACATTGTTTCAGATTTCGATAATGAATCACATAATTCTTTTTATCATGTAACGTGGTCAAAAGCTTTGATTGACTGGATCCATCTGGAATTCTATTTTCTGGTGCTAACGGTAAATCTGAATGCTTTTTATGTAATTTCTTTGAATATTTCAAATCCACTTCCAATATATATCCAGTATCTGAATCATCTGGAATTTGAGTCACGTCTATATTGATTTGTGACCATTTGAAATCACCATAGGGCAAGTACTGACTCATTGCCCATCCGTATAAATTATTGGCATCTAGATACATTAAATAATTTGATTCTTTATCTTTATTATAATCCTTCATATACTTATTATTTGCTTTGGCGTAACGGTTACAACATTGAGATATACCACCTCTGGTTCCTTTTTCAAGCATTAAAATCATGTCATAATCAGTTAATAAATCTAAATTTACCTCAGTTATCTTGAGCATAGCGTCCCAAGCTAGCCCTGGTGCTGTATAGTACCAACAGGGATCTAATTTATATGTTTTGAGGCATACGTCTCTAAAATTTTCAATTATATCCGTTAAAATTAATACATCTGTTTTAACATATAAATCTGAATAATCACCCATATCTCTAATCTTGAAAGCCTTCCAAACATTTTGGGCGTGTTTATAATCTTCATCAGATATATTACTTTCATTCAATTTGCTATAAAATTCTTCTTTGGAAGGCAATTGTGTTTCATTACATTTTTCCCATGTATCCATATAATCATAAGGATAAACACCTTTTCTAATTACTAAATTTAATAAATGTTTTGGAATATATTTAGCAGTCTCTCTATATTGCTCTTTCTTTAAATTTTTAGACAATGATTCAATACTACTGGACATGAATTTGAATGAATCTATAAATCTTAGTTTTAAATTTCCAACTTTTTTACTGAACGAAATGTATTTTTCTTCTGTATTTGGAATAACATCAATATCTTCTTCATCATATCCCAATCCCTTAATAAAAAGATGGGCATCGTATCCAGCTAAATTATGAATAAATACTGGAACAAACTTTGGATTTTGATAACATAAATTACAAGTTTCATGAGCTGGACCTCTATATAAACCGGTCAAATGATCATGATCTCTGACCTTTTTACCTTCCATATTTACTGGATTTTCACCATATTTTTTATAATTATCCCAAGTGATAATGGGCTTATTACAAATATGACATTCATCTGTATTTTGAAAGTGCTCTTCATTTTCAGCAGTCATATTTAATGGTTTAATATCTTTATAAATCTTTTCAATTTCTTTTGTTTCTTTTTTCATCTTTTTACAAAATTTAGCTACTGCATCTGGTCCTCTATATACAACAGGTGCTTTATATTCTCCATGTTCATATTTGATGTAATAACTAAAACTCATGGGTTCATGTTTTTGGTATTTGAGAGTGTAAGATTTTGATTCGTCTGGTTGACAGGTATCTATTTTTCTAGTCAAACATTCAAAATCTGCATATATAACAAATGGTACTCTTAAAGAATTATGATCATTTTTAAAATAAATACTTTCATATTTTCTAGGCATTTCAATCTTTACAGCTTTTTTACCTTTGCAATCAATTTCATGAGTTTTTAATTTTTCTGCTGAATAATAATAAGTTAAACATCTTTCACATGGATAAATTCTTTTTTTATTATTTGATATTTGATTTCTAATCAGTCTAGATAAATTTTTAATCCAACAGTAATGACCGTTATCTTTATCTTGAATATAAAATAAATTTGCATGTTTTTCTCTTTTATTATCTGTAATTCTTAATGTTACAATTGATTGCTCATATCCATAAACATTTACGGATATATTATTCAATTTTTCAAATTTAGTTATATCCGTTAATGCAACTGGAAATTCTATTCCTTTAAAATTTAGTTCATTTTTAAATTCTCTATATTTTAAAACTCTTTGTGGATCTTTATCTACTGGATGTATAGCAGATAAAATTGACCACATGAAACATTTATTATCTTCATTCTTTACATTTATTATTGCTTTTTTGTTCTTAATTTTATCTGGTAATTCAATATAGGATGAGCCTCTAAGTGGATTATATTTATTAATTCTGAGCTCTAAATTATCAATTTTACTTAGGACCCATCCTGATCCTCTTGCTTGAAAATCATCCATTTCCATTAATAATTTATCAATAGTTTCATCATAAAATGTATTTAAATCAGATGATTTTAATAGCACTTTATTTTGAGTTTTGAATGAAAATTCTTGATATTGATTCTCTCTTTTATATGTACAAAACAATTTAAAATTCACTTTTAATCCCATTTTATTTACAAATTCTTTTATCTTTGTAATGATTACATTTCTTAAATCTTCTAAAAATTCTACAGGTAATATAAAGTTTTTTACATTTTTCAATGAATAAGTTTTTAATCTTGATTCATATGCAGTCTCGATTTCTTGAATACCTTCTTCATTAAATAATGCATTTTTATGTTTTTGTGACTCTAAATGAGTCTTTTTATATGATTCTTTAAAATAAACACCACAAACATCACATTTAATCTGTGGCTTTCTTTTCTGTTTAGGCTTTGAAAACAAATCGTTATCAAAACCACGAAATTCTCTTCGAAACTTACGCCTCTGAACCCTATCAATGATGTGACTGATAAGGTCCGCTTTCTTTAGTTTCGAATACTTATCGATATTTTTTTCTTTACAGAACTGACGTAACTGTTTAACAGTCTGAGCATTTAAGAGTCGCTCCATTTATAGGGAAAAAAATTACAACGTGACAGAGTCACTATTTATAGGCAGGCAAATTTATAAACAGATTTCCATAAGACGTTTATGAAGATTAGACCTTAAATGTCTTTTATAATGAGTGACAGTGTATTGTCTTCCACAGTCACAAACCCTTTTTTCATATTTTCTTTTGGAATCACAATCTTTACAATAACTGCTTAGATGATTTCCTCTTTTGTAAAAAAAATCTTGAGATAATGAAAGTTTGCAAATAGTGCATGTTTTCTGGTTCTCCATTTATATAAAAGTAATTTATTAAATACATTTCTTTAATAGAATATTTTAGTATATATAGTTTTTGGTTGATTTTCAGGTAGCGTTGTTTTGACGCTACTTGAAAATACAGAAAATTTTAAAATATCTTCCTTATCTACATATCTTTTTATTGCATCTCTAGGTCTTTCATATTCTAAAATTTTTGCTATATTATTTCCTTTAAACCAAGGATTATTATCTTCATCAAGTATAATGGAAACATCTTTATCATTAAAATTCAATTTATTATTTTTAATATCTATAATGTTATCCATTATAATTTATTGGAAATCATTTTATTAAACGTATATTTAGTTATTCACATTTTTTTAATATTTTAGATAAATATAGTTTTGATATCTATTTTCTCAGACGGACCAGTTTGGTCCGTCATACTTTTATAACTAAAGTAGTATTAAGCATTATTTCTATTTCGCCAAATCTCTTCAGGATAACCAAAATAGAGTAATGTTGGACCTCTTTCAACAATATGATTATTAATCAAAAACTTTTCATTTTCTAATGATTCGAAGTACTTTAAAAACTTGTCCCATTTTTCTTTATAATCCTTTTTACATTTAATTTTATTTTTAATTGAATAGTATTTACAAATTCTTTTTACAAAATAATTATAATTGATATATTTTTCAAAACAATAAAAATCAATCAAATGATGGAACATGTATTGAACTTTTAATCCTAAAGATGGGAAATGTTTTTGAAAGTATTTCAATCGATTCAACATTTTTTCTCTATAATTATTTTTAATCACTGGTTCATAATTTTCCGGATCTGAATCAATTGATGATTCAATATCTGAATAGTCAACACTTTCAGCCTCAATAATTCCATCCATTTATTAAAAATACAAGTTTATAAAGATAAAAAATTTGGCATTCTTGGGGGGAGAGAATTATCACCCCCCAAAAAAGAATAAAATAAGGAAGATTTTAAAGTTTTTTAAGATCAAAATCGGAAATAATCAAAAGGAAAATTTAAAATAAAAATACACGCAATTCCTTATCAACTCTTTTTATATGCTTCATTTTTAAAGCCTCTCTGAGTCTATAATGCCATACATCTAAAGCGTCTTCATTACCCCATTCATCACCTTCAGGATAAATATCTACAAATATAATCTTTTTAAAGTAATGTAATTTAATTACTTTTCTTAGTTGATTTTCAATAATTCTCATATTATCAAATGTATCCAACTTAAAATCATCTCTAGCACTAAATACTATATTGTGATGATTCTTTTTTCTCAAATGGTCATATTCTAATTCAATTCTATAATTAAATAAATTTATATTTGAATTTAAAACCTTACTTATATTTTTCTCAAACATTTATTTATACACAAATTCTAAGAGAGAGATAGAATAGGTCCATCTACCCAAGAATTGAAACTCTCTGGATAACCAAGCCATTTCACTAGATATCTATTTCCCTTCTTTTTAATAATCTTTTCAATTGTATATACATCATCTTGTTTATCATAAAGAACCAATTCTTTTTCATATAGTGTTCCTTTTATAGGTTCATTATTCAAATCTTTAATTTCATAAGTAATTGGATCAGTCTTTAAAACTTTTGAAATAATAAAAGTTTCTTCAGTAAAAGTAGGTAAATATCCTTTTCTAAATGGTTTTTTATATATTGAAATTCTAACTCTATCATTTATATTAAATTTAGGTTTTGGTATATGTTTTGGTTTATAAAGATTTTTGAATACTATGGATTCATTGTCTTCATCACTTGCTTCAACAGGTGTCATTTTAATAGATCTATGAAAAGAATTGTTATAATTTTTTACAAGTTTTGGTAATACTTCAATCCATCTTCTTGTGTTATTTGCTGTAAAATACTTCCACATTTTTGTTTTCAAAGTTCGATTCCATCTTTCAATTATAGAACACTTTATTTCTATGTTTTCCGTTGCAAACCAATTTATATTATTGTCTTCAAATAACTTTTGAGTTTTAGAAGATAAAAATTCTGTACCTAAATCACTTTGAATCTTTTCTGGAATTCTTTCTTTAAATATAGTTTTGAATGCTTCCGTTATTAAATCACCAGTTTTTCTTTTGATTGGTACAGCCCAAGCATATTTACTAAATATATCAATAACTGAAAGAATATAATTCGTATTATCATTATATTTTTTAAATTTTTGCAAATCAATTAAATCTACTTGCCATTGGTCGTCAATATGAGATACAAATATTCTTCTTCTTTTAAATTTTCTAACAATTGGTTTATGTTTGGTATATTCATCTTGTTTGTGTAAAAATTCTCTAATTTCATCTTTTGGAATTTTAGTTTTACGATTCAATTCATTTATACCACAGTAACCAGTCTCTGGATCATAATACACTTTTGTTAGGGTGAGTGGTTTACTCACCCTGTTACTCACCCTGTCTTCTTTAAAAAACGATTCTTTTTAGAACCACAAACTGTACATGTTCCTTTCATAATGGGTTTATTATTCTTTGTAACTGATTCTTCTGCATTATCTGTTTCTGTTTCTTTTTTACATTTTAAACAATAAATCATAAATTTAGTTCCTAAACCAAAAGTTTTCTTTGCTTTGATTATTGGTTTTATTAAAGCTCTTGCTTGTTTTTCACCTAAAGGATAAATACCATTAGTTGGATTTTCAATACTGTCTATATCATTTAAAAGTTCTTGATCTGCTACATGTCTTTGTTTCGTATCTTTTGTTTTACTATATGCAATATCATGTTTTTTACACGCTTTATCTACTCTATTTATTCCAGGATCACCTCTTTTTAATCTCTTTTCTAATTTTGTAAATGGACCACAGTATTGATATCCAGGTACATGCATTTCAGGTGGATTTAATTTATCTTGTACCCATCCTACCAAATCACCTCCCTTTGTTTTCTTACCCATTTATTTACATGAAATTCAACCTAGCTGGTTTTTAAGGGGGGACGTTTTATACCCCCCCTTACGGGGGGGGGCGTTTCATCCCCCCGTCAACGTAAGTGAAATAACTTAATTCAAAGTTAAATCTACGGTTTAAAGGTGAATATAAACATCTAATATGTGTTCATATATCTGATGAAGAATTTGAAAGAGTCAGTCCAACGCTTCTAAATAACTTAAATCATAAGGGGGGTGATTCACCCCCCTTAGAATCATACAGACTGATCCAAAATATTGATGCTTTAATTAGGAATATATATAATTAATTAGGAAGATTTTATGGGGTAGCTGGTAGCGACCCCTTGAAAATTACATTTAATAATGATTTTAAAGGGCTCTTCAATGTTGAAGGATGTGAAACACGGCTACTGATTTTAATGGGTATCTAGCAGAGACCCTTTGAAAACATGACCCCCTGAAACGGGGGGTCTTATTTATATCCATTCAGACACATTTTTTTCATATGTTTTTCTAATGGAAAATACTTTAAATCTTTTATAAATTCTTGTTCTCTTACAAGTATATCTGATTCAGATATTACTCCAGCCTTTAATGAATTTAACATACTTTTATAAAATTTGTAAGCTTGTTTATATTCTTCTTTTCGTTCTGAAATCTTTAAAGATTTATCAATAATTTCAATAACACCAGCGCCTATACTTAATGCAGCAAGAGGCATAAATGCGAAGGCTGATAGGCCCGATGCACTAAATAAAAACTTGCTCACTGATAAGGATAAGCTGATATCATTATAAAATTTGTAACTCTTTCTATATACATATAACCACTTTTCTAATTTTTCTTCCATTTATATAGGGTTAAAATTCCTTCTATATCTTTGATCGCTTTTCAAGTCTAATACTAGAAAATCATATTTCTTTTGAACCGCTTTGTGATAAATTTTCTTAAATTCATTTGCATCAATTGAGCCATCTATATCCCTAATTATACTCATTATATCTCTATTTTGAAGCTTGAAAAATATAAAGTATTCACAGTTTTTTCTTATATCAATTGGTGTACTATAATAGGATTGAGATATGTAAATAATTGAAGCGTTTTTCTTTCTTGCTCTAAAAAAGAATTCTAATATTTTAGTTTGATCTTTATCAGTTATACAGTCATCAAATACTACTAAATTTCTCATATTTTTATCTAAAGAATCAACATCAATCATATCGTCTTGATTTGAAACAAATAACGTTTCTTTTTTAAATTTATTGTACATCTGTTTAATTTTCTCTCTTTCTTTCTTTTTACACACATCCAATAAATCCTCTAGTTCAACATCATCGAATTGTGTATAGTCTCTTTGTAGCTTTTCATATTTTGGTTCAAAAATATCTTTAGCACATATATACAACGCATCAAAGTTTAATAAATCATATATCAAATTTAGTAATAAATTTGTCTTTCCACTACCTGACCCCGCTGCTATTAACATTCGAAATGGATGTATGGGTAGTAGTGGATTTTGGTCTGGATCTATAGCCTCTTCTGGCTGTGTATAGTCTTTTATTTTAATCATTTATTTACTTCAAATATTTTATTTTACTTAGTAAAACTTTTATTTTACTTAGTAAAACTTTTATTTTACTAAGTTAATATTTTATTTTACTTAGTAAAAATTTTATTTTACTTAGTAAAACTTTTATTTTACTTAGTAAAAATTTTATTTTACTTAGTAAAAATTTTTTTTTTACTTAGTAAAAAAATGCCATTTCAAAGTTATACTTACTATGAAAATGAATAAAAAGTTCTTAAAATAATCGAACCAAAAACAACTTTGCAAAGTATATTTAAAGTATCGGAAGATTTTTCAAAAATCAATAGTAATTGTAGTAAATATGAGCTTTATTTTAATAAAACACCTTGTTTTTAGCATGTTTAAAAAATGCGATTTCAAAGTTATAATCACTATAAAAATGAACAACTCTTCTTAAAAAACCATCGATCTTATCACACGCATGATAAAACCAACTCACATTGAAGAGGCGAAAATATTTTCTTCAACCGTTTCTTCCCGTTTCATGGTCGAAAGTTCCACGCAGTGGGAATTTTAACATAAAATGGGAAGCTTCCCACTTCGCGGGGCGTTATCACAAAACGAGACGGATCCATTCCCCGGGAAACAGTCTGTTGACGTCAATCGAAAGCATTGAAACTTTAACAGCGTTATCAATTTGATCAAAGCGTGACCTAGTTTTCAGAAATTTGTCCCGTTCCAGCGTTCCAACTTTTTTTCGGAACGCCCAAAGTCCAATACTGATAATAAGTGCTTCTCAATTGAGATGGAATAGTCTATAGCACAGCAGTCTTACAGCGTAGCTGCTGATAATGAATTACAAATTTTCTGGAATTAATTTGTGAAAGTTGCATGCAATAGAAAGAGATTTAACTATTGAAAAAAATAAATGTCGAAAATGATATAAGAAAATCAAAATTTAGATTAAAAGAAATTGTTGAAAAATTAAAAGCTTTTGGAATAGCACTTGATAATACAAATGTTTTAGAAAAGCAGCACAAGATTGTGATAACGATAATAACCCATTTTATCCAACGATATGGTGAATATTTAAAAAGGGGGTCTATGCACCCGATAATGCAGCCAAAGCAGGTCTCAAGCCCTGTTGAAAAATGCAGAGAGTCGGGTGGGTAAGTAAAACATATTTGTTTTGAAGATTAAAAATAAAAGAAGATAAGAAATTATATAAAATCAATTTTTTCTACGTGAATATATGGCTTTAATCTATTTGAATCACCATCAGGACTGATAAATAATTTTATATAACTATTTCTAGTTCCGCTAGCAAAAATGACTGCTGACTCAACATTTACTGTTAAAGGTCTACGAAGGACAACATCGTTTCCAATATCTAATTTGATTAAAGGATTTCCAAAAGAATATTCAGAAGACAAAAATATCGTTATTTTCATATCCATAGTTTGCATCAGTTTCAAATTTGTATCTATTAATTTAGAGCTCATTTGATTAAATTTGACTTCCTTGAATCCACCAGTTTTATATTCAAAATATCTTTCTCGAATAGTAGCATAAAAATTTTGAGAATCTACATATTCTTTTGTGGCTGCATCCTTATTAATTATAGGATGACCAATCATTGAAAGTCGTGCATTTTCAAAATTATAGACACCGTGTTTCATTAAAGAGGGAACATATAAACCATCATTATCTCTAGTTAGTAAATTACCCTCTTTTTTATCATTAATTTTGACTTTATAATCTAAATAATTTTTAGTAACAGCATCAGTTTTATCAACGGGATTTGAAAGATTGGTTATTTTAATTCTATTAGCATTATAAACACCATTTTTTAAAGACAAAGCATTAGATTCTAAATATTCTTTAGTTACGACATCGTTATTATTTTCAGGATTTGACACGTTAGTAATCGATTTATTTTTAGCATTAAACTTATCATTTTCTAGTACAATTGCATTATTTTCAAAATATTGTTTGTTCACTACATTCTTTGATGATTTAGGATCTTCAACGTTTCCAATTATTTTTCCTTTAGCATTAAAACTTCCTGCACTAGTCTGGATTAAACTTTTACTTTCTAAATCATTTATCTGTGTATCCACATAACCCATAGTAGCAGAATCAGATAAATTTATAGGATTTTCAATATTTTCAATTCTTTTATTTCTTGCATCAAAGGTATCATTTTTAGAAAGAATTAAACTGTTTTCCGATAATAAAACCAATTTAGATTTTAATTCATTTTGTAGTAAATCTACATATGATTTTGTTGTTGAATCCATTGGATCTGAAGGGTCATTTAAATTCTTTAACTTCTTTTTTTCCATATCATAATTACCATCATTTGTTAATTTAAAACCATTACCTGGAGGGCCAGGTGGTCCTTCGTTATTTTCATTTATATCTGTTCCAAAGGGATACCAAATCATTTATTTACTGTAAAGTTGGAAGTGTTTTAAATTTTCGATTGTACATGTTCATAATTCCTGATCTCTTTTCAACTAAAATGAAGTAAAATTTATAAGCTTTTCCTGGATCATTTCTCAAATACCATGTAAATTCTACGTTTAAATTGCTAACATTTATAAAAGATGGGTGGTTGGATACATCAAAATGAATGATTGGATACAGCTTACGATATTCATCAAAACTAACTAAACAACCACTTTCACTATTAATAGTATTCAATCCTGCAGCTAAGAAATCTGAATAATATCTTGAATAATTTAATTCACCTTCTTTAAAACTTGCAGAATAATCTTGAATGGGATACATTTCATTGTTGATTCTAATCCAACATCGAGTTAAATCTAAATTGTCAAATATCATATTGTTCTTAGATTGACTATTTTCTCTTTCAACATACTGTGGAACAACAAATATACTAACCAATTCATCTGTAGAGGATTTTACATGAATAGTACCATTCGATCCAGTAAATGTGTTTGATTCTCTAAGTCTTGGAGCACACCAGTTTATATTGATATCAGTAGATGGGTTTAGTGATAATTTTAGATAATTAGCTTGTGCTTCAGGATTTAATTTTACATGAGGTAACCACATACTAATATTGGAAATTTTAACTTGATAATTTGGATTAGCAACGTCAGTATATAACATATTATTATTAAATTCATTTCTCATAAATTCAAATTTTACATCAATACTTGACATAATTTTCCTATAATCATTAAAAAATCCAAATAAATGCTTAATTGGTATCCATATCTTTACTACACTACTATTTTTTGTTAAATTATATCTTTGCTCAAATCCTTTATTATATTTTTCGTTTAATTTAATCTTCTTGATTAAAGTGTCCATTTTTTCACCATCAGCCTGAGCACCTTCAAATTTTAAAAATTGTCTGTCTGCGTAATCAGAAGTATCTTTGAAATAAAACATGTTGGTTGCTTCTGAAGTGGAGTAATCATTCGTAAAATTGATTAATCCATTAATATGATGAACAAGAGAAGGTTTTTGAATTTCTTCTACAGCTATTGATCCTATATAGAGCGTTGCTCTTGAAAATAAATTACCTGTATTTACTAATGTAACGTTATCTTCACCAACTGGATCACCATTTGATTTTGTAATTTTTACATCTGCACATACATATCCACTCGAAAACAGAATGTTATCATTCACATCTTTAATGGTAAATGAATACAGTGCAGAGTCACTTTGATTGACAATTACACCATCTTCTTTGTGTTCTTTATATACAAAACTTTCAATTTCATTTTCATAGTATTTTGGTACCGTCGTTATATCCCAAATCTTTTCCATTTATTTAGTTTAAAATTTCTTTAGTCCTGATCCTAAAATTTGTCGCATTTTATCTCTAATGAATGTTTTTGCTTTATTTTCAATTAATGGAAGCGCCGCACTTGTTAGCACATTTAAGCTTCTTTTACCAATAGTTTTGACGGCATCAGTAAAAATATTTCCTCCATGATATTTTTTACCTCTCGAATACAGTCTATGCTTATTGTAATGCATTTATTTAATCTAAAATTAAACGGTATACAACTCTCTGGTTATTCAAATTTATGATATTATTGTCTTGATCTGTTATATACATCCTTATTCTATAAATGTGATCACTTCTATTTACATCTGCATATATTGGATTTATTTCGTCCACTTTTATTAGACTTCCGGGGGGATTATGAGGTGTAAAAGAATAGATTATGTCACTAAAATTATCATTATATAGTGCCCCTTCAATGATATTACAATGAATATGGATATCATCAATTCCTCTTGAAATGTTTGCTATATATTTACCTGTTTGCTCTTTTTCAGAGTACAATTTGCTTTCAAATCCTAAAATTTTACGCAACTCAGAGTCTCTAAAATCAACAGTATAACCAGGTTTTAATTTCATAACGATTCTTGTTGTTGCAAAATTTATTCCAAACTGAATAGGTGGATCAACATTAAAGTGCTTTACTATAAAATTATTCAAGTCCTTAACAGTATAATTGCCGTTATCAAATTTAAGTTGATGATGAGTGTTTTGAAAAGTATATTTCAATATATTATTTGTCTCATCTATATTGTGCCAAGACACCCACATAGACATAGATTTAAAGCCTATTTTCGCATTTTTTACAGGAATAGGATTTCGGAATTCAACAGTAAAATCTTCTGATTTTTCAGCATCTTTCGAATCTAAGAGTAGTAACTTCATTTATTAAGCACTAAATTTTCATTATAGTCACTAGGTGATTGTGTAAAAGAATACAACACATCAGCTGGTGATTTACCTTTATTTCTTTCTGCAATATATTTCATACAATAATAACCACATTTCACTGAGCTTGGTTTTTGCAAAAAATTTGAATTGTATCGAATTTCTTTTCCTGATGTTTTTAAATATTTAACAATTTCATTTGGTATTTTTAATGATTTGATTTGAATGTTTCCTAATTTATATTCACCAAATGGATCAAAATATTCGATAAAATTGTATTTAGGATCATTATAATAACAAACCCAATGTGTTCCATTACCTGTTGAAATATCATGATTAATAATTCCGTTTTCAAATTTTTGCACCTTTTTTGGCAGCAAATCTATTGTGTATACATCTCTAAAACCCTTTTCATTTTTCATATTTTTTAGAATCATTTCGTTGGAAATTCCCAATTTTGAACTACGCCCTTTCCAGTTTTCGTTTTTTTTAAACAACCGGATCCAGCCACCTTATCTAACACTTTTTTAGCACCCCAACCTGCCACACCACTAAGTGTTCCTGTTCCTAAGGCAGCTAATATTGGTAAAAGAAACGGTAGGAACCCACCCAGTTTCTTAAGTTGAGTCTTACTTATTGTAATTCTTTTTCCGTCTTGCAAATGCTTTATCTGTGTTTTGGTTAGATAAATATCATGATTAGGCTGCTTCGTTTTATCAATCTGTAGTGTCAATTCTTCTTGATTTTTTAATGCCGTTTTAAGTTTATTTTTCTGAGACTCGCTCAAATACACTTGTGTCTTGATATAATTACTCATTTATTTGTATAAAAATTTATTATAATACTCTTTCACCTCTTCGTTAGTAAGGTCACCATCTTTTAACAATAAATCTAGTATGCTAACAATTTTGTTGTACATTTTTTTATTCTTGGATCCGCTCATCAATTTATTTGTCAACACTTCTAATTCAGAAATTAATCCTGATCCGGTTACTTTAAAGAGCTCTGTAACGTTAAGCGCTTTCAATTTTTCTTTATAATTTCTAATCTTTGATAAATCTTCATTTAATTCAGATTTTGTGTAACCTGTATCGATGCCTCTTGAAATTTGGCCTTTTAAATTTCCTAATCGTTTACTAAGATTTTCAGTTGTTTCTAGAACCTTTTGAATTTCATCTGGTTTATTAAATATTTGAGATGGTAATGGAAGTTTATATTTTTTTAGAAATTTAGTGTCCAAATCAACGTCAGGATCAATTGTATATGATTTCTTTTTAATATTTTCATCCGATTCATCCGATTTAAATTTAGGATCTAGATCCATTATTGCAGTGGGGGTAGAGACTTGAAAAGACGGGTAGTTGATAGCAGACAATTCATGGAGTGCATCATTAATTGCTTTGTAATTTGTTTTCAATTGTTCTTCATTTGTTTTCAATTGAGTGGTTACTGGTTTGTGGAATTCAGTAATTGATTTTTGATATCCAGCTTCTTCCCATTCTTGGTCGACATTTTTTTCTTTTACTTGTTTATTTAACTTGGCAAGTCTCACTAAATCTTTAATTCTATCCATTTATTTATGATGAAATTCCGTTTATAAAAATGTTTACCCATAAATGGATACCTTGAAACAGTTCAATTGTGTCGGAACACTTTCTTACCTTCCAACTTTAAAGATTAAAGATATGAAGCAAGATTATGAATATCCAGTACTTAATATCAAAACACTCAACACGAAATATGGTAATAAATTTGTTGTGGAATTAATTGATGAGGAATGGAATGAATTTCAAATCTTTTTACCAGATCGATTTACCAAGAAATTTAACGATAAAGATCTAAAAGCATTAAAAGGACTTAAGGAATTGAAACTTGTTTATAAGGGAACAATGAAGTGTAAAGAAACAAATGATGCCTATATACTTGAATTTACCATTTAAATCTTCAATTTTCATTATTTTTTTTAAAAGCCTCGTTTTTCAGCATTAAATTGTTGAAAAACGAGGCTTTTTTCACGCATTTCCCTCGTTTTTGGACAAAAAAAATTGTTGATTTTCAAGGGTTTTATGCTGTTTTTGCATGTTTTTTTGCATTTTTGGTCCATAAATCAATGAATTTGTGTGAAAATTGGTGATTTGGTCATTTCCCTAAAAGCGCGCTAGAACCCTTCTTTCTCTACTACTGTCCAGGTTTCACGTAATGATAAAATATTAAATTTGCAAATTATCTAATTTTATGAATTTTTTAATTTAATTGATAAGATGTATTAATTTAAGAACTATTTCTTCAACTATTCATCTTTACTTCAATGAAAATAATTTAAACTGAGTCATGTTGTAATCGAAACAAAAGAAAAAAAAATTGAGTCTATACTTTTGTCCACCACTGTATAGTCACGGCTTCACTTGATACCTGGACCGATTATTATGAAAATTGCTATATATATATATATATATGTATTTTTCCACGGAGAAAGTGCATAATATGCTCATTGAAGCCACTCGCCACCAGGTGGCACTGCAGAGTAGCAACTTCTGCCCCGTTCAACCGATTGTCATGAAAATCAGTATAATGATGTATTTTTTTGTTGGCGTAGCAACGCGCGTCGGGTACAGCTAGTCCTTAATAAAATCAACAGAGAAACTCGTAACTGAATGAAAAGTCATCCTCAAACTGATATTGTTCTGCTTAAAGAAACTCTTTGCCCATCTTCACACATCATTAGCTTTTGTGAGTTTCATGATAATTATTTCTTCTATCACACGCAAATTGTTAACTTAAAGGCTGAAGTTCCGATAAAGGTATTCCATAAAAACTTGTATCATTTATTTTTTTCGTTCGCAAGGGTGCAAGCCAAAATGCTGAAGTTCCGCAAAAAGCATTCGTAAAACAAATTTTAATTTTCGATTGTTTGTTAGTTGATCTTGTGAAACATCTATTTTATATCGTATCATTATTCGTGATTTTAGACTAAAACTTTCTGTTTGGCAACACCAGTTCAGTTAAGTATGCATTCTTGAAAATAAACGTTTTTTCATGCTGTTTTGTGTTCGTGAGTGTACTTTCAGTGAAGTATTATTCAGATAGAGTATGCTCCATTCACAAGTTATTATAGAGCTATAGCTAAATTAAAAAGCGTATATCACTAATTTCTATTCCTCACAGAAGAGAGAGTCTTGTTATTTCAAACAAGACTTCTATAAGATTAAAACAAAAGAAGTTACGGAAATATTTTCATCTGTTGATTTTTTATCAGCTATTTTTCCCCCTTCAGAGTGAAATAAAAGGATACGCTCGAAGCTGAAATTGAAAAGAAAAGAGAATGGCTTTAAACGCATAAAAACAATCCGAAAATAAGTCAGGGTCAATGCTATCTACCAGTACATTTACCGAATGTTCCACCTCTTATGTTTCCCAAGACAGTCCAGATGCGGAATAAAATACATTGAATTACACAGGTTCTTCAAGAGTTGCGGAGAAAGGCAAAAAAAAAAAAAAAAAGAGATCAGGGAAAGCACAAACAAAAGTTTATAATGTGAGCACCTGGGCTCGCCTATCCTATCTGCTTCTGTAAAATAAATCTTTCAGTGGGAAATAAAAGAAATGTAAAAGAAAGAAAACGTTATTTCTCCTACAGGCTGAAAAAAAATCACTGATAGAGAGCTTAGGTAGAGATGAATTCAATGGATGAGAAAAATGGATTCTGAATGGCAAGAGGGCGGAGGAGGACTGGTTCTGTACCTAACAGCTGGGGCCTGTCTGACGATTTTGTATTACTTTGGTCTACGAGGCTTTTTTGTAAAAAAATCCCGGATCTTTGGATGTGGTTTCTAAATGTTTTTATACATTTTTCCAGACTTTATTTTTATATCATGCCATATAAATTATTTATTTGTGCACAAGTGGAAATTAACATGAAGTGTTAAAGATCATTAGGTCAGAAAACTTGTTTCTAAACATATATTTGAATTTAAAATATAAATGAAAACTGATTTAAATGAATGCTATGGGATAAATTATTAGTAAAATGCGAAAAGAAAATTAATAAGTTAATAAGCACAAATTGTAAAAAAAAAAGATGCTGTAAATTAATATTTGTATCCTTTTTTGATTTATTTTTCATAATACACAAATGCGCTTTAAGAATTAATGACTCAAAAAATTTTCAAAAATACTTATATCAAAATTTGAATGATAGTAGTTAATTGCAAATAGTAAAAAAATAGATAGTTCTTCAAAGGATAGGTTTTTTCTTTTATAGGGATATGCAAACTTTGTGTTCGAAATATGCAGTAGTTATTACGTTATATATAAACATTTATTTTCCCGCGTTTAAGGGGCAGTACAGTTTTACGCACTGACACAATGGAAATTGATTTCCGTGTAAAAAAAGAAGACGGTTTTTGAACAAAACAAAGTAGTTACTTATTATTTACTGTTTCCAATTAAATAACTGAAATGATTTCCTTCTAGTAGCAATAACTTACTATCAAAAGTGCATCGTATTTAAATGAGTTAATACTTGATTAAGAGTAAAGAAAGAAATTAGTTTTTTAAATCGTTAATTTTGTTCAATTTTCAAAAACAGTGTCGCAAAAGGTTCTTTTTCTGTTTATTTACATAAAGATTGCTCAATCAGGTTGATTAGCAATTTAAAGCATGAGGAATATCTGCTGAAAAACGTAACTATGCATATTTTGCCAGATTAAAATTGTGTCATACTTTTTAAAGCTAACTTATTGGACATTAATTAACGTTAGAAGCGCCAGCATCTGACACTTTAAGAAGATGTTCTCCGATACTTGGAATATTTACATTATCGCTTTTTCTTTTATTCAAGCACGATTTTGATAGCTTTTCTCTGTCTTCGATGAATTATTTCAATGAATTTAATTACAAATAACTTAATTTTCTTCTGATCAATTATAAATAATTAAATTTAACGTAAATTATCATCATGGAGTGGTATAAACGTTAAGTGCTGAAATTACTGTATCTAATTGACTTCTAATTATTTTTGAAGCTGCGTGGAACTTTAAAAAAATGCATATACTTCATTTACATTGTAAATGCATTCTATACATGCGTAATGTTCAGTTGAATTAACGTTTTGTATGTACCTTTCGTTGCAGCTAACATGATAAGAGATTTTTTCCATAATTAAGTAAAATTCCTTTTTCGATAAAGCTATATCATAAGATGCAATATAAATACGGTGAATAGTTTAATACTAAATATTCTCTTGTTAGAAGGGCATTAGAATCGTTTCAAATTCTCTGATTAATATACTGATTAATTTCAACTGACACATACAGACAGTTGTTATTAGAAATATATCTAGACAGTCTTCATTTCAGGGTTGTGAACAAATACCTTGGTTTTATCAATATACAGCAGCGTACAAGTAACTACTTACAAACTGTGGTCTTATGTAAAAACTCCAAAAGCTCAATTTTTTAATGGCAAGAAAGGATAAGGTACTCTAAATGAGCATTAAAATATGTAATAAGGTCATTTTCAGAAAAAGCAGGAGTTTGTGTCAATTGATATTTCAAATGAAATTCATTTAAAAATAATACGAGGGTCAGTAAATAAGTTAGTTGCACTGCTCAAGAAAACTGAACAGGATATACAGTTTTGCAATAACTTGATTAGTATTTTAAAGTTCCACTCAAAATCTACTTTTCAACATAGTTACTTCCGTTATTTAAGCATTTATCGGGCGTAGTACAAAATTTCCGAAGCCTTCTGCAAAGAAATACCATCCAATGCGCGATAACCATCTTTGGGTTACAGCTTTAACCTCACCATCTGAGAGGTATTGTCGCTTTAAAAGTTCATCTTTGATGGGAACGAAAAACATGAAAGTCACAAAGTGAAATGTCTGTGCTATAAGGAGGGTGGTCCCACGCATAAATTGTCACAGATGATGGTCTTCTCTCAAGCTCAGCGTCGACAATATCTGTACGTCCATTCTCAAGCATGAATCACTTCACAAAAATGAATCACTGCAGGCATTTCCAATTGGGACGCTACTTGCAGCTGTCAGACACGTTTGCAACTGATTATCAGAAAAACTAAACTTGCCTTAACGAAGCCGCTACGTCAAGTAATAAAGGTACGTGTCTGAAGAGTTATCACACAGTGTCATCAAAATAGTCTTTGACGAAACATATTTGCAAAGTGGTGCAACTAACTTTCTGACTGACCTACGCATAAACATATTATACTCCTTTATAAAAACTTAAAGAACACACTAAAATTATAGAGTACACAATTAAATATATTGACAAAAAGCTGTCAGCAAATGCTAATTAGTACCATCTTTAGACCTACACTCCATACCGCTCCCCAAATTTTTTGGCTTAAAATGTTTTTAAAAAATATTAATAAAAAAGAAGAAAAAAAAATGAATATAAAAATTGCTGAATAAAAATATTTTTTAAAATGAAAGACTGCAAAACAAAACTGGCGTTTAAAAAAAACCATCCTGTTTTCGGAGTATTCGGCCACGTCTACGAAAATAAATAAAAGCACCGACAAACTCATCAAAAACGTCTCGCACCTTGTTTTAGTTCATGAACTTTTTTCTCCCAATGTCATTTTGCTTGGAGTTACAATTACAAGTGAATGTTTGGTGTTTTACAATATTTACTTATAAGCATTTGACAGTTTTTTGTCATGCGCAGAAATCAACATATTACGTGCGAATAGAATTCATATAATAATGTTAGGTATAGTGTCATGTTTTTTTTTTTGTTTTTTTTTCAACCGTTAGATCAAAGTTTTGCTCGCTCCAGTGTCTTAAGTAGAGAATATTATGTTTTAATCACGTCTGGGGGGGGGGGGGGGCACCGTGTGTCTACAGACTCAGCACTGCGGCTACAGATTTGATGATAAAGAATAAAGAATTGAAATAACCAATGTGAGTAAGATTTAAGTAGCTTAATCACTAAAAACCTTTGAACAAAGACTTAAAATAATAATTTTGTATTTTCTTCATTTTTATTATTTTTAATACTGCATATTCTGAGGTTAAACAACATCTCAACGACTTACAATTTTGCCATGAAAAGCCATTTTGGATTGCTTCACATGATTGTTAGAAGCAAGATTCTTACAAATGCAGTTGATGTGATAACTTTAGCATGCCGTTTAAAAATGAAGACGCTAGATTTAATTGATGAATATTCACCTTCTGAACTCGTTTAAGATTTAACGTGTAATAAACAACTTGATTTAAAATGTACAGAAAAAAACTCGTTTGAACTGGGCAAGTAACGCTGTTGAGATAAATAAATTTACACATGAAGACATTGTAAGTTAGCAATAATGGATGAACAAAAAGGAGAACTCAAAATTAAAAGTGGGAATAAATTGGCATAAGTAACTAACAAGGGGGGAACTACTTGCTCTAAACGTAAGTTACTTACACAGTATAAACATTATGTATCCATTATTAAACATCAATGCTAAATGATATGCTGTGCCAGGTCTGTAACCGTTATTTATTTAATATTTTAATTAACATAACTAATTCCTGTTTATCTAATCCACTATAACAGAGTTCACTTAAGCTAGGATATCTTTTAAATTAAATATAAGGTTGATTTTTATAAAAACCCTATAAAGAACCCTACCTTTTATGAGAACGACCCAGTAATATAGAAGTTCAAAATGAGCAAATGTTTTGTTTCGTAGAGAACCCTATTAGAGCGTATCAAAAAAAAAAAAAAAAAAAAAAAAAACAGCTATTTTTCCAGCTTTGTCTGTTTATAAAGCTGTTAGAAGAGGAGTTAAATGCTTTAGTTCGAACATGAGGTGGGGGGATGTAGAACCATATATATTCTTAACTTCTCCAATGCCTTCCTTGTGGAGGAGGGAAATAATACAACTAAAAAATATCGCTGGAACCTGGAAAAGAAACCCTCAAATTTTGATCTTATACACAATACAAAATTAACTAAAACTAGTTTATATTTAAAAGAACTATCAACGCCATTTCAGTTTTCATCATCAAAAACAAAGCAAATAGTTCGTTAAAGGATAATGAGGTTTAATAGATAATCTCCTTCACCAGTTCAATAAATCTGATACACAACAGCCTACGTCGAGAGTTAGTACGGCAATCATTCTCATTTTTCCAGTGTTCTGATTGGCTAATTTATTACTAAGCACTTAGCATAGAAGCCGATGTCTGTAGGTTATTGTCAAAAAATTTTTTGACCTAACGTTTTCGTTTTGTGTTGAATATATTGAGTCTTCTAATTGCTCTTTGCTCGCATTTTTGTGCCGATTTGTTTCTTTAATTTTTATTGATTGCTCACATTATAGCACAAAAAACTTTCAATAAATTTTCCTATAAATTGTCCTGCACTCTTAAGTTACAGTAATATTTTGACTATGGGATAACATTTACTCTAGTGATCCCAAGTTAACTGCACAAAACAGACACGAATTCCTCTCACAATTTAGCATCCGAAACATAATATTGCTTAACTTCTGTGATCTTTTGACGGTCCGTGTTAACAGATCCATTTGTGCCTCGTCCCTTCATCAGCACCCCCGCACATCCTTCTAGTGACGATTCTTATTCGGTGGTCATTCTTGTTTATGAGTCGAGCTAGGTTATCTGTTGCTGGCTCTGTAATTGGCTAACGTCAGTGAAGTATAGCCGCAGCAATCCTTTCCGTCACTTGATGGTTCCATATTGGGCTGTTCCTCCTCCCTCCCATTCTCCTTCGTCGACATCTTTTTATTTAGCACGGGAGACCCAGTTTTGCTCTTTATTTTGTTTTTGTGAGATTTGTTCCTAAATGACATTTTCGCGCTATCTTTGATTTTTCTCCATCTTCTTTAATTAGAAACGAGGGGCTCTTAATCGAAAGACGTTGCGCGTATATATATATATATATATATATATATATATATATATATATATATATATATATATATATATATATATATATATATTCAAGCATTATCAATAATTTCTTTTTAAAAACTAATAGAACAAGAATTTGCAACTGTTTTTCTAATGGATGAGTAAAAAAAAGGTTAAATAGTGATCTACAGAAAAATATAAATGCCACTTTGAATTTAAGGGGAATGAAGAAAATTTGCACCTGCGAAACTATTTTAATCACCGAGGCTGATAAACTATAACATAAAATGTTATTTATATTGAAATTTATTATTAGTGAATGTATGATTATTTCCCATACATCTCTTGGTGCGTAAAAAATATATTGATTTTCTATCTGCTTTTATTGTTTTTGCAAGGAAATTTAAAGCTAATTCCAGTATATAAAATAATGGTTCTGCATTTCCAT